>NC_083639.1:30622328-30669828 GCF_963576545.1 Limanda limanda
CAGCAGAGCAGCATCAGAGTCGTCCTGACCAACGGCGTCGCTGGCGTTGGAAAAACCTTCTCGGTGCAGAAGTTCACTCTGGACTGGGCAGAGGGTTTAGAAAACCAGGATGTGGGTCTGCTGACTGTGCTTTCGTTCAGGGAGCTGAACCTGGTGAAGGACCAGCAGCACAGTCTCCTCACGCTGCTCCGTGTTTTCCATCCAGCGTTACAGAAGCTGACGGCAGAGACGCTCGCTGTCTGTAAACCTTTGTTCATCTTTGACGGCCTGGATGAAAGCAGACCTTCTCTGGACTTCAACCACAGGGAGCTTGTGTCTGAGGTCACACAGAGGTCATCAGTCAACGTGCTGCTGACAAACCTCATCCGGGGGAATCTGCTTCCCTCGGCTCTCGTCTGGATAACCTCCAGACCTGCGGCGGCCAATCAGATCCCTCCTGCATGTGTTGACAGGGTCACAGAAGTACGAGGCTTCACTGAGGCCCAGAAGGAGGAGTACTTCAGGAGGAGATTCAGTGATGAAGAGCTGTGCAGCAGAATCATCTCACACATCAAGATGTCCAGGAGCCTCCACAGCATGTGTCAAATCCCAGTCTTCTGCTGGATCAGTGGAACAGTTCTGGAGCACATGTTGACCACAGACCAGAGAGGAGAGCTGCCCAAGACCCTGACTGACCTGTACTCACACTTCCTGCTGGTTCAGACAAAGAGGAAGAACAACAAGTACGGTGAGGGACATGAGACGAGTCCACAGCAGCTGACGGAGGCTGACAGGGACGTTCTCTTGAAGCTGGGGAGGCTGGCACTTAAACATCTGGATGAAGGAAACATTATGTTCTACCAAGAAGACCTGGAGCGGTGTGGTCTTAATGTCACAGAGGCCTCGGTGTACTCAGGAGTTTGTACTGAGATCTTCAGAAGAGAGTGTGTGATCTTCCAGAAATCAGTCTACTGCTTTGTTCATCTGAGCGTTCAGGAGTTCCTGGCTGCAGTCTACATGTTCCACTGTTACACCGAGAGGAACACTGAAGAACTCAACAACTTCTTGGGAACATGGAGGAACATATGGGGTACCTTCTCCCTGGATGACCTCATGAAGAGAACCATGAAGAAATCCCTCAACAGTACAAATGGTCATCTGGACCTGTTTGTTCGCTTCCTTCACGGCCTCAGTCTGGAGTCCAACCAGAGAGTCTTAGGAGGCCTGCTGGGTCGGACAGAGAACAATCCAGAGATCATCCAGAGAGTCATCAACAACCTGAAGAAGATGAAGAGTGATGACATTTCTCCTGACAGAAGCATCAACATCTTCCACTGTCTGACTGAGATGAACGACCACTCAGTTCATCAGCAGATGAAACAGTTCCTGACGTCAGAGAACAAATCAAAGGAGAAACTCTCTGAGATCCACTGCTCAGCTCTGGCCTACATGCTGCAGATGTCAGAGGAGGTTCTGGATGAGTTTGACCTGCAGAAGTTCAACACAACATTCCAGGGTCAATGGAGACTGATCCCAGCTGTGAGGAACTGCAGGAAGGCTCGGTGAGTCCAGACATGATCAATAACATGTTCAATCAGTGGAGATGAGTCTTTCTTGCACAATATATCATCAAACAGCTAGCACAGAGTGAGGAGACGATCACTGAATCACTGACGGTTCCTTGAAACTGAAGAAGCAGGAAATGTAGTTTATTCCTCTTTCTTGTCAAACCAGAGTTCCCACCCTGCGTTTGTCCTCCACCACCAACCAGTGCAGTGTCCGTCCCTCCAGGTTCCTGACATGTTGACTTTACAACAATATGAGGTCACTGTAACGTTTGACCTTTGACCACTGAAATCTAATCAGTTTCTCTTTGAGTCAAAATGTGAAGAAATCCCCTGAAGACAGACTTGAGATATCATGTTCAAGAGGCCATGAACATGTTCTGTGACCTTGACCTTTGACCTCTGACCACCTGAATCTCATGAGTTCCTCTGTTAGTCTGAATGAAGCTTGAACCAAATCTGAAAGGATTCTCTTGAGGTGTTTTTAACAAAAAGGGGATTTACCAGGGTGAAGGTCACATGATCACGTTTTGTATGAATGTTGTGTTTTCTGATTTAATTCTCACAGATTTGATATTTTCTTTAATTACAGACTCGGTGGTTTGCTACTATCAAAGACTCACCATGAAATCGTGGCCTCAGCTCTGAAGTCAAACCCCTCACATCTGAGAGAACTGCAAGTGAGACTCAACTCAGGAGAGAAGCTGCTGAGTTCTGGACTGGAGAGTCCAAACTGTCGACTGGAGACTCTGAGGTCCTTAAATCCTTCTTCACTTTTCAGACTTTCTTTCTTATTGGGTCATTATTTATTTAAATTGTCTCAGTTCTGCTCTGCTCACTGTCCCTCAGTCATCTGTCCCTCACCCAGCCTGTCAGTCACGTCCACCTCATCAACTCCATTCACCTGCACTCACCTGCTCCTGATCACTAAGAAAGTCCGGTATTAAATAATCTAATGGGAGATCTAGGCGAGACTTCAGATTTGCGGCAACTCATACGCACCTGCATACGTTTTGCTTTGGGGACGTTGTTTGGGGATTTGGGGAATGTATGAACCAGGGGTTGGGGAAAATATTGATGTACAGGATTTGTTTAAATAGTGTGGTTATGTTCATGTTTCCGCCTTTGTTTGCAGGCACAAGCCAAGTTACAGTTAAGTTTTATCCTTTATACAGGTTGAGGGACAACAGTATGGCGGATATCAGCTGTTCTTCTGTGGCTTCAGCTCTGAGGTCGAACCCCTCTCATCTGAGAGAACTGGATCTGAGTGGCTACATCCTGGAGGACTCAGGAGTGATAGAGCTGTGTGGTTTTCTACTAAGTCCAACCTGTCGACTGGAGACTCTGAGGTCAGAGGTCATGTTTTAATGTTAAAAGTTCAGTGTGTAGAATGTAATGACATCTAGTGGTGAAGTGTCATGGTGCAGCTGAACACCCCTCACCCCGCCCCCCCTTCCAAACATGAAAGAGAACTTGTGGTAGTTTCATATAAAGTATTTAAATATAAAGTCTTTAATTCTAAAGTATTTATATATAAAGTATGTAAATATATAGTATGTAAATATACAGTATTTATATATAAAGTATGTTAATATAAATGGCTCATTCTTAAGTAAAGAAAACAACAATTGGTACAATTCAGATGAAACTAGTGAAAACATCTCTAGGATTCTTTTCTCTTCAGTTTCTAACAATGGATCCTTTCACCGGAATCTTCCACACTGGAGCTTTAAGGTCAAAGGTCAGAACATGTGTTCCTAACAGTGAACACTGATACTGAGCTGAGAGATGTTTGTAGAATGAGCGCTGAGGACCGAGTCAGGCTCAATGTGACTGAAGTTTTACTGACAGAGAAACAATCCAATGCTGGACAATGTGTCCATGTAATGTTTCTGTGGAAGCTCACCAGGACTTGTCCCGGTGGTCCTGTGGACTGACCACATGACAGCGTGCTGCGTCGGTGTTCTGGGACTGGGCTCAGGGTCCAGAGTCCAAGATGATTATATTTGATGTCTTTTATTTTTAGGACCAAGTTCTTCAGCCCAGTTTCTTCCACTTTGGGTTCATTTCCAACATGAAACCCTTCCTCTGGTTTCAGGACTTACACGGGGTCGTCCATGCCTTTATCTTCTCACCACTAGATCTCTGTCCTGCCCTGTACACACGTGTTCCTCAGGCTCCCTGCACCACTTTCAACTGGTCCAACTGCTGCTCAGATCATCGCCACTTCAAGAAAACATGATCATAGAACTGCTCGCCCTTTCACACATCAACTGTAGAACATGTTCTGACAAGAGTGTTGGACATTTTCAGGAGCTGAAGCAGCAGCAGGAGATTGTCCGGGTCCGACTCGTTCACAGCAACAGGAACATGTGGGAACATTCAGATGAGGGGCGGATCCAAAACACATATCTCTATGATAACCATGGTTACGTTAAGTTATGTTAAGTTACAGGTTCACTGTGAAGGAGTTAGTGACGTCTCCAGGTGTCGTACATGTGAACGTAGTCCACTTGTTCACGTGTACGACTCCTAAACATGTCCAGCATGATATTTAGCGACATCTTGTGGTGAAGTTACATATTACAAACAACTGAACCCAGAGGAAACAAAGACTTGGACATTTTCTGGACTATGACTTTCACATATGAAGAACGCGGGGAGCAGCAGGAGGCGGAGCCTGTAGAGCGGCAGGAGGCGGAGCCTGTAGAGCAGCAGGAGGCAGAACATGACGTATAAATCCTGCTGTAGAAAGATCAGTGTTGTTGTTTCCAGCTCATCCACACCGGCGTCGGCCCTCAGAACCAAAAGCTCTGGAATCTCCTGGTGTTTCCAAGTTGACCTCTTCGTCTTCTATGTGTACGGCTCCTCTTCTTCATCCTGAGATATTTGTGTTCTTCCAGTTTCACGTTCGTCACGTGTTTGTTTCCTCAACACGTCCACTCGCTCTCTGTGAATCCTCTGGACATTCAACTGCTCTATTCTCACATGGACTCACTCAGAAAGTGCAGGAAAAGTAACAACTTGACAACAACTTGACTCAGACTTCAGGTCTGAAAACAGAGACAGTGATGTTTATTCAAAGTCTTTTATTTTCACATGTGGACTCAGTTTACTTTACAGTTAAGTTTTATTCTTTATCCAGGTTGGAGAGCTGCGCAGTCTGTCAGAGATCAGCTGGTCTTCTCTGGCTTCAGCTCTGAGGTCAAACCCCTCTCATCTGAGGGAACTGGATCTGAGTAACATCAACCTGAAGGACTCAGGAGTGAAGGAGCTGTGTGGTTTTCTACAGAGTCCAACCTGTCAAACGGAGACTCTGAGGTCAGTTCACTGACTGACTTCTGTAGATCTCATATCTATAAAACAGCATTTATACACAATTTATCTCATTTAATTATAATTTAACATAATTCCTCTTCATAAATAACTTGAATCCATTCATTAATTAATTTGTCACATTTTAAATATTCAGCTACTTGTTAAAACACTGAGTTTACTTCTGGATTTCCTAAACTGATCTGCAGGACAGAGACCGGGTCCAAATAATCTATGTTACTGAATCAAGACTCGTTTTGAGTCCAACATGTCTGATTTTATATTTTTCTTCCATGTTATGAATCTGTGCTGACATGAATATGTGTCTGTTATTTTCACACATGAGCTCAATTTAATTGACAGTTAAGTTTAATCCTTTATCCAGGTTGAAGAACTGCAGACTGTCAGAGATCAGCTGTTCTTCTCTGGCTTCAGCTCTGAGGTCAAACCCCTCTCATCTGAGAGAACTGGATCTGAAAGACAACGACCTGCAGGACTCAGCAGTGAAGGAGCTGCTTGATCTACAGCAGAGTCCAACCTGTCGACTGGAGACTCTGAGGTCAGTAGATGGTTGGAGTCAGTCCACGCTGCTTTCATCAGTATTTTACTAAACACAGTTAGTATCACAGATCCAGGGTCTGTGCTACCAAGCAGGATTTATGGTTATCAGGTTAACTTCAGGTTTAGTTTTTTCAGTCCTACGAAGCTCGGCCACTTCTTAACGAGGTAAATCACCATGGATGTGTGTGGTGCACACTCTCCTTAAGGGGACGGATAAGGGAAGTTTAAATCAACGTCTGGTTGGTTCAGTTGATCTCTAACTCACCCAGAACATCTCAATCTCTCCAGACTCATCCTGTCCCCAAAACACCAGATGACGTCAGTCAGCTTCCTGGAGACAGGTCCATGTGTGTGTCCTCAGAGACAGTGAGACAGGGTGTGTCCTCAGAGACAGTGTGTGTCCTTAGAGTCAGTGAGACAGTGTGTGTCCTCATGGGAAAAGGAAGTGAAGCTGGACCACAGCTGACAGCCTCACACGAGGGACAGAGACGCTGTGGTCTTCATCTGATCTGAGACAGTTTGTCCTCTCACTTCATCACTGAAGAACTGATCAGGTGGCTCTTTGTCACAGCTCTGAGATCAGTGGGACTGAAGCCTCTCCTCATCACCATGGTAACCAGGAGCTCTTTATACAGAGCAGAACCTCTGCTGAGGTCCATCTGTCTCATCTGTTCCCAGTTTGTCAGAAGCAGATGTTCATCAACACACAGTGAAACTTGTCTTCACCTGTAACAGCAGTAAATCCACCTCTCAGGTGTCCACTCTGCACTTTGACATGCAGAGGACACACACTGAGCTCTTAGCGTGTTCATTCCAACACGTGAACATGAAGCGGAGAGGAAGCTGCTCCACCTCTGAACAGGACTGAAGTCCCTGCTGCTCTTTCTACTGGATGAGCTGCATCACTGACTCACAGCTGATGAAGTGAGTCTCTGTGACACTGATGTCTTCTTCTCTCAACAGGTGGAGGTGATCTTCGTGGAGCTGAGTGTGAAGAGGACAGTGTGTGTGGACGGAGGCTGAGCTGTGTCCTGAGGATCCAGAGGCTGAAGCAGCAGCAGCTTGTGTGTAGTCTCCAATCTACACAACCCCTAATCTGAATGTGTTTGTGAGATGAAGCCGGAGCACCTGGAGAAAACACGTGGAGAACATGCAGACTCCACACAGGAAGACCCATCTGAACCGGATTCAAACCAGCAACCTTCCTGCTCCGATTGTGTTTATTCACATGAAGCATGTGTTTATTGAAATGACACAACACAAGCAGAATATATAAACCCTCTATAAAGAGTCACATACAGTGTGTTTAAGTTTGTCTTTATTATTGTCCACCTTTGTCCCTCAGTCTGTCTCCATGTGTGTAGAACCACATTCTGTGTAGATGTTTGTTTATGATCTTAAAGTTCCTGGATTTACGTCACAAATAGATTTAATTCAACACAAAGTTAAACACATTGAAATCACTTTCAGAGTTTTGTCTTTGACACAAAAGATCAAAACACTGGACTTAAAAATGTTTTTTTTTTCATTTCTGCATCAGGTGCAGAGCGGTGGTGGCTTTTCTACTTTTGACCCACAGGTGGCGCTGCAGTATAACAGCAGCACATCCCAGTCAAAGACTTTATATTCAGTCTATGAGTCAAACACATGGATCATTTCCTCTGTGACAAACCAGATGTAACGAGAAGAAAAACAACTCAGAGAGAAAAGTTCTGTTTCTACTTGTCTCTGCTTTAATGCTCAATAAACATCCTTCCACCGACTTCACTGGAATCATGACTCAGCTTTTCTTTCCTCTTCAAACAAACAGGTGGAAACATCTCGTCCTTGGTGCAGGTAAAAGAACAAAATCACCAGTTTGACATAATGGAAACAAGCAGAAGAAAAGTGAATGAGACATTTACGGTATGAAGAAGAGTCGATGAAGAGCAGAGCATCTTTAAGTCTCTGAGGAAACTGTTTCATAAACATTTTACCATATTTAATAGAAAACTGACCCGAGGACGTTTTATACAAACGTAGATGAAGATTCTTGTTGTACGTTCTCGACCACCACCTCAGAACAACCACCAGGGGGAGACTGTAGCAGCCTCTGGGAACAGCTGCTTGCTGGGACATAATTGATGATGGGAGGTTCCCAGCAGAGACAAGGGACAGAAAGTGTCTGAGAGATGATGTCCTGAAGACAGTGGAGATTTTGGGCCTGTTGTGTTGAACAATTTGTGTTATTTTGTGGAGACACTTGTCTCAACATGATGATGTCACTTCCTGTTCAAGCCCATCTCAGTTCTTTGTGACTTCAGGATCAGAAATGTTTGACAGAGTCAGTTCCTGACAGGCTCCAGTTCTCACTGTGTGGAGAGGTCATCATGTGACTTTGTGATGATCCTCAACACACGTGTGTCAGTGTAACATGTGACTGTGACGCCATGTTCATGAACACGCTGCTCTAACATCTGTCCAGCAGATGTTGAAGCTCTTAGGTCACTTCCTCTGCAGCAAAGTGAGACCATCATCTCTTCATGGAGCTGTGCACCAGGATCCGTTAGAATTCCATCAAACATATTTATGGGATATCCTTTATACTTATAAGGAAAAGTTTGTGCTCGTAATGAAATTCTACATCTGATCACTATGTCTCAATATAAACAGCTGTGATGGGAATTTCTGTATTTAGATATGTTTAATGAAAGAACAAACATGAAAGTATATAGGAATGTATGACAAGTGTGTTTCTGGGGTTTAAGACTGTAGGTCAAGATTGTTGCTCCAGGAAACTCTATGTGTATTGCCTCCTGGAAGCCTTCAGATGTGGCTTCCTCTATTCAGTGTAAACAAAAGCTTTCACAGCAGGGGCCACTCAAGTGTCTGCAGCAGGAGGCTGCAAGGGCCTTAGGTGTTGGTTGCAGAGACAAGGGAGTAGAGAGAAAAGATCTTTCTCCCCAGGGGTCACTCAAAGCATCTGGGAAAAGATACGTTGAGCATCTTGACCAAACTTCAAAGAAGAAGCCTGAGACCGAATGTCTGATCAATCTGGTCAGGACATCCAGGGAGCTGATTGGACAACCTTCTTCTCCTGTCCGAGGAGGAAGTTGATCAGTATAAATGTGTGGATCTTCCATGGCTCGGGTGCCATTGTCTCATAACTGTCACAGTGATATGAGCTTTGAGCCTCCGTCCGCAGACGGTTGAATTTAACTCCAGATTAATAATTGTTTTGCTGTGTCCTTGTATGAAATTTCTAGTACACAGCCTGACAGCAGATCAATACATTTATTTTTGATTATTTATGAGTTGATTGCATTCATTCACCAAACAAAACCATTTAAAGGCAAAACACAAAACCTCTAATCCTGAATGAAAAGGAGCAGAAAGAAGAAGAATCTGATATAATCTGCTGCTCGTTCACAAGACGCTCATTTTACTTTTACTCTGTTACATTTTGCAGCTATTATCTATACTTTTACTCCACAATATTTCTACAATATGTGTCGTTAATCGTTACATTTTATGAACATAGTTTCGCCAAAATGTTGCTGTGACGGAGCGGCTCTGTCACTGACCGCCAGCGCTCCACACACGCACACGCAGCCGCACACACGCCAACAAACATTTCCACTCTTCCTGTTAAAGTTTGTAGTTGATCACTATCTTACCAGCAGTTTAGGACGCGGTGCACTACGTCACTCTCTGGGCCCGTTCCTTAAAGGGGCAGGCCATACCTGCGCGTTTGGCAGCAGCCCTACAACCTTGCCTGTTTTGCTGAAACATTCAACAGCAGCCTGACTAACTGCCTATTCAAAATGGATCCAGAGTCAGCCTCAACTGAGCCCTCTGATATGAGCCACCCTTGGCCCTATTTAAAAGACATGTTCGAGTTCAAAGGCCCCAAGAATGACTCGTGGAGGTTTCAATGGTTTCCTGTCTCCCTCAAAAAAAGGAGTTGCTAGCCTTCAAGAATTCGCCTTAAAATGTAAAGAAGCATATCGAGGTAAGCAGAGTTCTTGCTATGCTAAGTTAATGTCCCCATGGTTTGACTTAATGGTATTAAATTTGCAGATAATCCCTGCTAGATAACTTGTCATTCGCAGAATTGTAAGATAGTGTGAACAGTATCACAGAGGGTAAGCACAATAAGTACACCAACCTTTCCAATAAACAAATGTTGTTGCTTATAATTATTACTAGTAGTGACATCTGTAGAGGCATGAGTATTACCAGTAGCTATATCTGCATTCTTATTCAAAATGGCACAGCCTAGACATTGAGAGACAACCCATTGCGTGAGTACTTTTACTTTTAATACTTAAAGTAAATTTAAAAGTAAGTACTTTTTACTTTTACTAAAGTAGGATTGTTGATGTAGTACTTTTACTTTTACTTAAGTATATATTTTCCTGGGTACTTGTACTTAAGTATTAAACTTCAGTACTTCCTCCACCACTGGCGATGATCAACGTCGGGAAGACGAAGGAAAACATAAGAACCTGACGGAGAGACAATCACTTTAATCTGTAAAGTGTGAATTCATTTCTCTGTTTTGACCTTGTGTGTGATGGAGTTTGTAAAATGTTGTGCAGGAGATTTCCACATTAAAGTTGAACTCAAGTATCAACCCAACGTGACGTCACAGGCTGGTCGGTGAGCTGCTGCTCTGAAGCCTCACTTTGACTTTTTGTTCAGCGCCATCTTGGTTTTTGAAACCAGAAGTAACCATATTTGGAGGCGCAGGGGGTAGAGCCTGACTGAGAGCTCGATGGCACGCCCCCCTAAACCCATTGGACGGTGCTAGATGTCAATCATAATGTGATGTCTCACCTGGTGTTAACATCCGTCTGCTGATCACACAGCAAAATAAGTAACTGAGTGTTTGTTTGACTCCAGAGTTTCTGAGGCTAATTTAAACATCATGATGAATCACATTGTACGGCTCAGTCCCAGGAGACGCTCCCAGTCAGGACTCAGTGTGAAAGTGAAGATCTGGATTCATGATCCCACACCGTCCATTAGTAACCGAATAAATGATCCTAAGTTTGTATGGACATCATAACCATCACAATAAAACAATTGGACTTTGAACAGGTTGTTTTTCAAGTGTGAACTTTTTTCAAGACTGAACTGGTTCAACAGGGAGGAGGAGGAGCCTGAGAACAGGGAGGAGGAGGAGCCTGAGAACAGGGAGCGGTCAGACTCCATTTTCACCTGGACGAGCAGAAGGAAGGAAAGTGAGCAGGTGAGTGTGAACACAACTTTCTGAAAGTTTTCCTGTCTCACTCTCACACCTGCTGTTAACATCCGTCTGCTGATCACATGACTCTAAGTTTTTCAGTTCACACCTGGTGACAGACGTCATGTGATCGGATCCCAGAGACAGATGTGAACAGCAGGTCTGGAACAAAGAGCCTTCAAAGGACTAATTAACAGAGTTAACTCAGTTTTTCACTTTTTATCTTCATCTGTTCATCAAGTGTTTAATAACACAACGTGTTTTCACAATCATATGTTACAGCAGTGGTCACCAACCAGTGGAGAGTCTTCACTGTGGATCCCAGTAAAGCTCTGGACTCACTGGCTGAGGTGTGAGGAGCATCGACCTGCAGAGCCAGGTACACACACACACACACACACACAACCACACAGACACACACACACACACACACACACACACACACACACACACACACACAAAAATAGACACACACACACACATATAACTTCACACTGGTTTTGTGTGAGTTTTAAAGTGAATAAAAAGTTGAAGAACTTGTGTTTGACCTTCATTTGGGCACAAAGCCATAGAACTGAGTGGAGATACAGAGTGCTGCTTCAAGCTGCTGACTGATGTGCTCTCAGTGTTACTGTCTATAAAGTTCTGTGATTCATTTCCAGCCTTTATGACGTGAACATGACACTAGATGTTGAGTTTCCTTCTCTTAGTGGCCGGGGGTTGAAGGACACATGAACTTTTACAAGCTTGTATTAATTAACTTTAATTTAGTTGATTGGTCTGAGTGTAGCTTAGGAAATGCTCAAGTTGCAAAAATACTTTTTTATCAACGTTTGTTTATGGCTATGCAGGTTTATTGGTGGATTTACGAATGACATAAACCAATATTACATGAAGGGAAACTTTATTATTGTACATGTAACATTGTACACCTCTACAGCCTTATTGGCTGGTAACCTAAAAAATATATTCATATTATTGATTTAATAATGTTCTCAAAGAAATGTCTCTTCTCTTAGTGGAAGGGGGTTTATATGTAACTACAGCCTTCCTGAGGTTTCTGATGTGTTCACTGTATTTCCTTGTATATAATAAGTCCTGTTTACTCAAATAAATACCAGTACTACCAACTATGAAGCTGTGCACTATAAAAACATTTAAAAAATAAATGAATTGATGCAGTCAACAGAAACGCTGCAGTACTTTTATTTTGAAATGGGTAGGCTACTGGAAGTGTTGCAAATATTTGTGTATGTGACATTTTCAACAGAAAAACATTGAAACTGGTCTAAAGATCATTTCACTGAGTTCAGCTGTAAACTGAGCGCACAACCAGAAGGAAATAGACCAGACCTTGAATATCTAGAAGAGCAGCGCGGCGTGAACCACAACTGAGCCGCAGCCGGCCCGGTGCAACATGGACGAGGACACTTCAGAGCAAGTTGGACCCTCAACCACAAAGTAAGAGACCTGCTACAAACATGTGAAGCTCCAAACTGAATCCTCACAGAATGAACCAGTGAATGATGTGTTCTGAATAAAAACGTGTTTGTGTTTGCAGAGGTCAGGACCACAGACTGAGAGCAGAGTCTCCAGGGTCCAGCTGTCTGTCTCTGAAGAGTGACTGGTCCATGGGAGATCCTCTAAACTTCAGTAATGAACCTGGACCCTCACACACAAAGTAAGAGACCTGCTACAAACATGTGAAGCTCCAAACTGAATCCTCAGAGAATGAACCAGTGAATGATGTGTTCTGAATAAAAACGTGTTTGTGTTTGCAGAGGTCAGGACCACAGACTGAGAGCAGAGTCTCCAGGGTCCAGCTGTCTGTCTCTGAAGAGTGATTGGTCCATGGGACTTCCTCTAAACTTCAGTAATGAACCTGGACCCTCACACACAGAGTAAGAGACTGTTTCTACTGTGACCTGCTCTGAAGAGGATCTAGTTTCCTCTAGTGTGGCCCCTGCATTAGGACACAGCTTCATTGAAGTTGGTGAATAATCTCTCAGAATCACTCAAAGAGCTCAGACCTCCACCAAGAACCAACACGCTCCTTATGAAACCACTTTGAAATCCACTAGAGACTCAGTTTGATTTGGATGTGCACCAAATTCCACACACTGGTAAACATCAGTCCTCTGAACATGTCTGTGAAAGAGGAACCCCCCCCCCCCGATCTGGTTCACAGACCACAACCTTCCACCAAGTTTACTGGTAATCTGTTGTTTTTTATAATCCCACTAACGAACCAACCAGCACACAAACATACTGGGTGAAAAAAAAACCTCCTTGACTGAAGTGATGACAACCTGTGACTGTGACATGTGAGTTATCATGAAATGTCTTCACAGGGAGAGGAAGAGGAGTCATGTTTCTGAGGAGGAGCAGTCGTCCTGCTGTGCTTCGTGTCAGGACGTCCTGAAGGATCCAGTCTCTACCAGCTGTGGACACTGGTTCTGCAGACAGTGCATCACCTCATACTGGGACCAGACTGGTTCTTCAGGAGACTCCTCCTGTCCCCAGTGTGGAAAAAGATCCAGAACAGGAGCTGGTTCTCAGACAGCCGGTCAGAGCAGCACTGTACATGTGTCTGCTGATGTCTTCACTTCTGACATCAGCACATGTGGTTTTATTTTGTTCCTTCATACAGCATCAACACTTAACATCTTTAGAAAAATACATTGTTAAAAAGCTTTTATTTTCTGTAGTTTTTCTGTATCTGATGAAAACAATCAGCAGATTCTCAGATTCTCTGTCTCTGACATTGTTTCTTGTCTTTCAGCAGATCGTGGTCTGCAGGAGGTTTTAGATGAACATCACCTCAGTCTGAGGAGGAGATGTGAACATGTGACTGAAGGAAGTGATGAAACAGGAAGTAGAACCCTCCTCAACAGGATCTACACTGAGCTCTACATCACAGAGGGACAGAGTGAAGGGGTTAATACTCAACATGAGGTGAGGCAGCTTGAGACGGCTTCCAAGAAGAAGATCCTCCACGACACTCCCATCAGGTGCCACGACATCTTTAAAGCCTCCACTGACCAGCAGAGCAGCATCAGAGTCGTCCTGACCAACGGCGTCGCTGGCGTTGGAAAAACCTTCTCGGTGCAGAAGTTCACTCTGGACTGGGCAGAGGGTTTAGAGAACCAGGATGTGGGTCTGCTGACTGTGCTTTCGTTCAGGGAGCTGAACCTGGTGAAGGACCAGCAGCACAGTCTCCTCACGCTGCTCTGTGTTTTCCATCCAGCGTTACAGAAGCTCACGGCAGAGACGCTCGCTGTCTGTAAACCTTTGTTCATCTTTGACGGCCTGGATGAAAGCAGACCTTCTCTGGACTTCAACCACAGGGAGCTTGTGTCTGAGGTCACACAGAGGTCATCAGTCAACGTGCTGCTGACAAACCTCATCCGGGGGAATCTGCTTCCCTCGGCTCTCGTCTGGATAACCTCCAGACCTGCTGCGGCCAATCAGATCCCTCCTGCATGTGTCGACAGGGTCACAGAAGTACGAGGCTTCACTGAGGCCCAGAAGGAGGAGTACTTAAGGAGGAGATTCAGTGATGAAGAGCTGTGCAGCAGAATCATCTCACACATCAAGATGTCCAGGAGCCTCCACATCATGTGTCAAATACCAGTCTTCTGCTGGATCAGTGGAACAGTTCTGGAGCACATGTTGACCACAGACCAGAGAGGAGAGCTGCCCAAGACCCTGACTGACCTGTACTCACACTTCCTGCTGGTTCAGACAAAGAGGAAGAACAACAAGTACGGTGAGGGACATGAGACGACTCCACAGCAGCTGACGGAGACTGACAGGGACGTTCTTCTGAAGCTGGGGAGGCTGGCGCTTAAACATCTGGAGGAAGGAAACATCATGTTCTACCAAGAAGACCTGGAGCGGTGTGGTCTTAATGTCACAGAGGCCTCGGTGTACTCAGGAGTTTGTACTGAGATCTTCAGAAGAGAGTTTGTGATCTTCCAGAAATCAGTCTACTGCTTTGTTCATCTGAGCGTTCAGGAGTTTCTGGCTGCAGTTTACGTGTTCCACCTTTACACACAAACAGAAGAACTCAACAACTTCTTGGGGACATATGAGGACACAGACAGTACCTTCTCCCTGGATGACCTCCTGAAGAGAACCATGGAGAAATCCCTCACCAGTACTAATGGTCATCTGGACCTGTTTGTTCGCTTCCTTCACGGCCTCAGTCTGGAGTCCAACCAGAGAGTCTTAGGAGGCCTGCTGGGTCGGACAGAGAACAATCCAGAGATCATCCAGATAGTCATCAACAACCTCAAGGAGATGAAGAGTGATGACATTTCTCCTGACAGAAGCATCAACATCTTCCACTGTCTGACTGAGATGAACGACCACTCAGTTCATCAGCAGATGAAACAGTTCTTGACGTCAGAGAACAGATCAAAGGAGAAACTCTCTGAGATCCACTGCTCAACTCTGGCCTACATGCTGCAGATGTCAGAGGAGGTTCTGGATGAGTTGGACATGGAGAAGTTCAACACATCAGACCAGGGTCGACGGAGGCTGATCCCAGCTGTGAGGAACTGCAGGAAGGCTCGGTGAGTCCAGACATGATCAATAACATGTTCAATCAGTGTAGATGAGTCGTTCTTCAAATACACTCAGTGTTAAATGATCCTCATTGTTTTGGGCAGCATGGTGTTGCAGTGGTCAACACTGTTAGTGCAGCCTCTCTGTGAGGAAGAGGTTCTACTGGTGTCTACAGGGTTTTCTCTGGGTTCTCCAGCTTCCTCCACCAACGATAAGACATGGAGATCTGTTAGGTTGATTGGAGATCTTTCTCTCTCTCTTTATATATATATTTATATACATATGATCAAACAGCTAGCACAGTGTTAGGAGACGATCACTGAATCAGTGTTTGGATGAGAATCACTGACGGTTCCTTGAAACTGAAGAAGCAGGAAATGTAGTTTATTCTTCTTTCTGGTCAAAATAGAGTTCCCACCCTGCGTTTGTCCTCCACCACCAACCAGTGCAGTGTCCGTCCCTCCAGGTTCCTGACATGTTGACTTCACAATAACATGAGGTCACTGTGACCTTTGACCTTTGACCACCTGAATCTAATGAGTTCCTCTGTTAGTCTGAATGAAGCTTGAACCAAATCTGAAAGGATTCTCTTGAGGAGTTTTTCACAAAAAGGGGATTTACCAGGGTGAGGGTCACATGATCACGTTTAGTATGAATGTTGTGTTTGTGATTTAATTCTAACAGATTTGATATTTTCTTTAATTACAGACTCCGTGGTTGTGGATTCTCAGAGATTCAGTGGGAAGTTGTGGCCTCAGCTCTGAAGTCAGACCCCTCACATCTGAGAGAACTGGATCTGAGTCACAACGTGCTGCAGGATTCAGAAGTGAAGCTGCTGTGTTCTGGACTGGAGAGTCCAAACTGTCGACTGGAGACTCTGAGGTCCTTAAATCCTTCTTCACTTTTCAGACTTTCTCTCTTATTGGGTCATTATTCATTTAACTTGTCTCAGTTCTGCTCTGCTCACTGTCCCTCAGTCATCTGTCCCTCACCCAGCCTGTCAGTCACGTCCACCTCATCAACTCCATTCACCTGCACTCACCTGCTCCTGATCACTGAGAAAGTGTCAGTAAATAACATGTGGACTGAGGCCGAGCACTCGTCCTCCTAAGGTTTTCAAAATAAGATACATTCTTATTGAAACACGTTGGACAGTTGATAAGTATAGATACTAACAGGAAGTGACATCAGGAGCCGTCCCTACTTTAAACAGTGTTTAATTACACAAACCTGCTCAGTGACCAACACACAGAGAAGAAGCTGATGAATGAAACAATGGTCCAACATGTCTGATCTGATATTTATCTTCAGGTCACAGGCTGGACTGAGGTCAGCAGCATGTTGAGAGTCTGTGTTGACATGATGACGATCCACAACAGCAGGAGGACACATTCTAACATTCATATTTCTTTATCCAGGTTGAATCACTGCTGGCTGACAGAGATCAGATGTTCTTCTCTGGCTTCAGCTCTGAGGTCAAACCCCTCTCATCTGAGAGAACTGGATCTGAATAACAACATCCTGCAGGACTCAGGAGTGAAGGAGCTGTGTGGTTTTCTACAGAGTCCAACCTGTCGACTGGAGATTCTGAGGTCAGTTCACTGACTGACTTTTGTAGATCACATATCTATAAAATAGCATTTATACACAATTTATCTCTTTAATTCTAATTTAACATAATTCCTCTTCATACATAACATGAATCCATTTATTAATTAATCTGTGACATTTTAAATATTCAGGTACTTCTTTAAACACTGAGTTTAGTTCTGGATTTCCTAAACTGATCTGCAGGACAGAGACCGGGTCCTAATAATCTATTTGTACTGAATCCGGACTCGTTTTTAGTCCCACATGTCTGATTTCATATTTATCTTCCATGTTATGAGTCTGTGTGACGTCAATATTTGTCTTTTATTTTCACACATGAACTCAGTTTAATTTACAGTTAAGTTTTATTCTTTATCCAGGTTGGGGGGCTGCAGACTGACAGAGATCAGCTGTTCTTCTCTAGCTTCAGCTCTGAGGTCAAACCCCTCTCATCTGAGAGAACTGGAGCTGAGAGTAAACGACCTGCAGGACTCAGCAGTGAAGGAGCTGCTTGATCTACAGCAGAGTCCAACCTGTGGACTGGAGACTCTGAGGTCAGTAGATGGGTGGAGTCAGTCCACGCTGCTTTCATCAGTATTTTACTAAACACAGTCAGTATCACAGATCCAGGGTCTGTGCTACCAAGCAGGATTTGTGGTTATCAGGTTCACTTCAGGTTTAGTTTTTTCAGTCCTACGAAGCTCGTCCACTTCTTAACGAGGTAAATCACCATGGTAACTTCTGATGAACGGCTAACCTGCTCCAGTTTAAGTTGGAGATCAACCCGTATAGAAGCTCCACGCACTGACCACAGTGACTCTCCACTGTTGTGTGGTGCACACTCTCCTTAAAGGGACGGATAAGGGAAGTTTAAATCAACGTCTGGTTGGTTCAGTTGATCTCTAACTCACCCAGAACATCTCAATGTCTCCAGACTCATCCTGTCCCCAAAACACCAGATGACCTCAGTCCGCTTCCTGGAGACAGGTCCATGTGTGTGTCCTCAGAGACAGTGAGACAGTGTGTGTCCTCAGAGACAGTGAGACAGTGTGTGTCCTCAGAATCAGTGAGACAGTGTGTGTCCTCAGAGTCAGTGAGACAGTGTGTGTCCTCAGAGACAGTGAGACAGTGTGTGTCCTCAGAGTCAATGATCCAGTGTGTGTCCTCAGAGTCAGTGAGACAGTGTGTGTCCTCAGAGACAGTGAGACAGTTTGTGTCCTCAGAGACAGTGAGACAGTGTGTGTCTTCTTCTCTTCCACTCGTCTTGTTAGTAAACAACAGATTCAGATCTCGTGACCTCGAGTTATTTATCTCGTTCACACACGTTATTATGTCGTGGTCACGTAATATATTTTCACCAGATGCCACCAGGGGGCGCTGTAACTTACACATTGACACGATCCAGATGCTTTACCAGCTGTTCTTCCTGCATTTAGCAGCTGTGACTGAGTTTCTTTTATTCTGGATCATGTGTTTGTTCTCCTCTGATTTTTATTATAGAACAGTTTGATCCTGGTTGTGAAATATGAGGCTCTGCTGTCAGTCAAACTGTCCATGTCTGTGATTGGTCGTACTCAGTAGACCCCGCCCCTTTTATGTGCACGCTCAGATCTCGTTGAGGAAAACCTGAGTTAACTTAACGAGTTGATAACCAGCGTCATGTGACCACTTAGCCTGACTGTGTCTGTCAGGTTCAGTTGAGCTGATCTCAGAAAGATCTCCTGGACATGTTGAAGTGTCTTCGTGGTTCAGGCCTCAGTGTTTCCTCAGTGAAGCTGTGAGAGGACAATGAGGACAGACGTCAGGATTGGACAGAGACACAGAGAGACAACAGTCGGCCAATCAGACGAGCCCCAAGCTGCTTGGGATCATGTGATTGAGTTGACGTGAAGACGACAGTTGTTGTTGTTTTCATGTGAACAGGAAGTGAAGCTGGACCACAGCTGACAGCCTCACAAGAGGGACAGAGACGTCTTCATCTGATCTGAGACAGTTTGTCCTCTCACTTCATCAGTGAAGAACTGATCAGGTGGATCTTTGTCACAGCTCTGAGATCATTGGGACTGAAGCCTCTCCTCATCACCATGGTAACCAGGAGCTCTTTCTACAGAGCAGAACCTCTGCTGAGGTCCATCTGTCTCATCTGGTCCCAGTTTGTCAGAAGCAGATGTTCATCAACACACAGTGAAACATGTCTTCACCTGTAACAGCAGTAAATCCACCTCTCAGGTGTCCACTCTGCACTTTGACATGCAGAGGACACACACTGAGCTCTTAGCGTGTTCATTCCAACACGTGAACATGAAGCAGAGAGGAAGCTGCTCCACCTCTGAACAGGACTGAAGTCCCTGCTGCTCTTTCTACTGGATGAGCTGCATCACTGACTCACAGCTGATGAAGTGAGTCTCTGTGACACTGATGTCTTCTTCTCTCAACAGGTGGAAGGGGTGGTGATCTTCATGGAGCAGAGTGTGAAGAGGACAGTGTGTGTGGACGGAGGCTGAGCTGTGTCCTGAGGATCCAGAGGCTGAAGCAGCAGCAGCTTGTGTGTAGTCTCCAATCTACACAACCCCTAATCTGCATGTGTTTGTGAGATGAAGCCGGAGCACCTGGAGAAAACACGTGGAGAACATGCAGACTCCACACAGGAAGACCCATCTGAACCGGATTCAAACCAGCAACCTTCCTGCCCCGATTGTGTTTATTCACATGAAGAATGTGTTTATTGAAATGACACAACACAAGCAGAATATATAAACCCTCTATAAAGAGTCACATACAGTGTGTTTAAGTTTGTCTTTATTATTTTCCACCTTTGTCCCTCAGTCTGTCTCCATGTGTGTAGAACCACATTCTGTGTATATGTTTGTTTATGATCTTAAAGTTCCTGGATTCACGTCACAAATTGATTTAGTTCAACACAAAGTTCAACACATTGAAATCACTTTGAGTTCAAAATCAGAGTTTTGTCTTTGACACAAAAGATCAAAACTCTTGACTTAAAAATGTTGTTTTTTTCATTTCTGCATCAGGTGCAGAGCGGTGGTGGCTTTTCTACTTTTGACCCACAGGTGGCGCTGCAGTATAACAGCAGCACATCCCAGTCAAAGCCTTTATATTCAGTCTATGAGTCAAACACATGGATCATTTCCTCTGTGACAAACCAGATGTAACCAGAAGAAAAACATCTCAGAGAGAAAAGTTCTGTTTCTACTTGTCTCTGCTTTAATGCTCAATAAACATCCTTCCACCGACTTCACTGGAATCATGACTCAGCGTTTCTTTCCTCTTCAAACAAACAGGTGGAAACATCTCGTCCTTGGTGCAGGTAAAAGAACAAAATCACCAGTTTGACTTAATGGAAACAAGCAGAAGAAAAGTGAATGAGACATTTACAGTATGAAGAAGAGTCGATGAAGAGCAGAGCATCTTTAAATCTCAGAGGAAACTTTTATGAGGTTTTTATACAAACGTCCTTGTGCTCTCACTGCAATGCATTACTTTGTGGTGTGTGAACCATAATTACTAATTAACTTTAAACCAATTGTAAACCAGGTTGTAATTTAAGAAATTAAATGCCAGTGTATTCAGATGCATGTATTCCTGTGTGTTGACATCTGGCGATACTATGAGTTCCCGTAGCAGGAGGGAAGGTGAAGGACTACACATAATACTCTGTTCCCAATATAGAGATGGATCAAAGGAGCCAAAGAATGGAAAGACTGGGTTTGTTGTCCCAGAATTAAATCTAAATATAAAGGAAAGAACAGCAGATCACAGTTTATACAGATGAGATGTTGACAATAGCAATGGCATCACAGTGGACAGAGCAAAACCAGATGAGTCAGCATTGGTATCATTACAGTCGTCCCACAGCAGAGCAGATACACTGTATGAAACACACCAGACACTATTCAGACGACATCACACACAGAAGTCCGGTTCATGTGGATCCCAGCTCACTGAGCATCGAGGGCAATGAAAGGACAACACAATCTTTAAAACAGGAGCGAGTCACAGAGGAAGCTTTCAGTGAGGCCCAAGCTAAAGCAGGAAGTAGAAGCAACATCATGACTGACTGGAAAAACAATGAGGGAGGAAAAGGATCATCGATATGAAATAAAACAACAAGTGGTCAAACACACATTTTTGTTGTTGTCAAACACACATTCATATAGAGAGGTTGTTTCCGCCCACGTCTCGCAAAGGATCTCTGACTAAATAAGGGCATGTTTCTTACCTAAAAGATGAAGACGCCTGTTAAAGAACATTCCTTCTATACCCATCCATTAGCAGGTCAGAGATCATTCCAAAAAGAGAGAGAACTAACGAGAAACTTATGGAATAGTATTTAAAAAGTCTGAGAATTTAGGAATCAAGACGCCATAGATGTGAACATGTCATTCTGGTTTATACCCATGTTAAAAAGATCTCGTAGCTGAATATACCACAATAACACCACAAACATTGTGGGCAGAACAACACGACACATTTCCCCTCTCAGAATCTTCAGCTTCTACCTGTGTTGTACGTGTTGTGAGGTTTGCATGTGAGACACGAGGACAGAGACACGGACCTGAAGGAGAAGACGCACAGCTCGTCCATGATGTGAAGTTTCCCTGTCTGGTAGAAGTGGAGGACGTACGGGAACAGGCCGGGATTCCTGTCAAAATAAAACTCCTTCTGCTGCACGTCGTAGTCGTCACACACCTGCGAGAGGAAGGAGGGGAAAGAGAAGGATTCAAGTTATTTGTTGGATAAATGAAAAGTTTATTTTTTTAGCGAGAAAGGAGAAAAGATTCAAGGAGATTTATTGTGATTCCAGAACATGAGAGGGAACAGAACTGAGTCCTGAGGCGGCAAAGAAATGAAACACTGGAATATAAAAACTGAGCAGAAGCAGCAAATAGATACAAAGAAATAAAGAAAAAGAAAAACGATAGAATCTGAAATTAACAAGAATAAAAACAATGCAGAATAAAAAGGTGCAAATGAGGATTGATAAATATGAGTAGAGATATTCAAGTGTTACATGAAAGAGTCTCTGGTGAAGTGAAGAAGAAAAGTGAACATTGAGAAGTTTATGACGATAAATGTCAGAGTGAGTCGATGCTAGAAAACAACTGGAAAAGCTCTGGAACATTCTAACACGTGACGGACGTGAAACTGGAAGAACAAAGATCTCAGGATGAAGAAGAGGAGCCGGACACGTAGAAGACGAAGACGTCCACTTGGAAATACGAGGAGATTCCAGATCTTCTGGTGATGAGGCCGACGCCGTGTGGAGGAGCTGGAAACAACAACACTGATCTTTCCACAGCAGAGTTTATACGTCATGTCCCGCCTCCTGCTGCTCTACAGGCTCCGCCCCTGCTGCTCTACAGGCTCCGCCCCTCACCTGGATGTTCCTGACATGTTCCTGTTTGAACGAGTCGGACCCGACAACCTGCTGCTGCTGCTTCACAAACACCAACTACACAACATGTCAGGTGGATATTATCTCGACATGTTGTGTGAAGCCCTGACCCACCTGCAGAATGTCCTCCTCCGAGTCACATGACAGCAGTTTTCCCAGTCTGGTGTCTGGGAACTTCTTCAGCGTGGTGGAGCACAGGCTCCTCTTCAGGCCTCCGACGTTCACATGGATCAGACCCTCGTCCGAGTCCCGGTGGAGCCAGCGCGGCACGCTCTCCTTCACCATGGTTACCGACTGTGGGGGGGAAGACACAACTCAGGTGAGTCTGAGAATAAAGGTGACAAGGAGAAAACGAGAGCACACACCTGAAACCACATTCACACAAACTAGATCCTGATTCTTACTTGGATCTGCACCATATTGCACTCATAGATATCCGTCCTCAGTGGTCGTGTGTCTTTCTTTGTTCTTCAGCTGCAGGTGTTTGATTTGTTTTTTGTATTGTGATCATTTTGACTAATCGCAGCTTTAAACACTTTTTAGATGGAGGCCTGGACGTGACTCAGATCTTTTCTTTCAGTCACATGTGCTTCTTAACTTCATCTGAATGCAGCAGACAGTCACACACTGATGTGATGAACCACACAGTGGAAACAAAAGCTCAATGTTCACTGGACCTGAGCCCAGAAGACTTTGACTGGAAATTAGATCCTGAGACTGAATGTGAGTGAGTCCACGTCTGAGCTGAGTGAAACAACAGAAGTGATCTGGCTCCTTCTTTTCTCCTTCATGTTATTCTCTCCGTCTCCTGGTGTGAACATCAGATCTGTGCAGAGCTGCTCCGACAGGACGGAGGAGCTCCACCCTGAGAGTGAGATGTAATGATGTCACAGTCTGTGAGTGTGCGCTGCAGGAAAGGGCCTCGTCTCAGACAGGTGTTCAACCTCATGTGGACTTGATGGTGTTTTTAACAGAGCAGCCGGACTTCACCTCTTCTCTTCTTCCTGCTGCTGTTTAATCCAGTTTCTCCTTCTCTCTCTCTCCGTTAGAGGATGGAGGCCGAGGTAGTGAGGAGTCACTGCTCCTCCAGGAGGTTGGAGCGAAGCTTTGAGAAACTTCTACATGTTAGTTAGAAAAAGAGAAAGCTCCTGAAACACCTCAGTGATCCACACCTTATCTTATCTTATCTTATCTTATCTTGTCTCATCTCGTCTCAATTCCCAGTCATGATTCGATGAAGCCTCACATTTTTCCAGAGTCTAAACCTCTAGATGTTCTGGATGCTGCAGGTTGAGTCCAGAGAAGTTCATGTTTTTCAGTGTCAGCAGGATTACACACAAACTACTGGACCAATCATCATGAAGCTTGGTAGAAGGAAGTGCTGAGTCAGGGAAAGAATCATTAAAGTTAAGTCTCATTGGACTTTTTAATCTCTTTTTATCAGATTTTCAAATTCATGCATGAGTGACCTTCTGGTTTCCTCTTTTTTCCCATCATGCACTGACCCCAGACGAACAGTGAGCCCACGTGGCCCCTCCCCCTGGTCGATGGAGGACCCATGCTGAGGCCTCAGGGAGCCGCCTGCTGCTCACACAGAAATAAAGTTGATCTATAATTCAGCAGGAGGAAGCTCAGCGGCTTGAAATCTCAGCGGTGGAGAGAAGAAGAAAAACACACCTTCGATAACAAAGTCCCTTCGACACCGAACACGATGTGACTTCACTTCACTGCAGAAAAAAGAAATCTGTTCACGCTTGGCTCCAGTTTGAGATTTTGACTTCATGTTTTCTTTCAGATGAGAGGAAATAAAATATTCAAAGTGCACATTTAGATTTTTATTTGATTAACGTTTGTGTTTGTGGATTAAAATCACAGTGTAAATATTTAAGGGCTCAAAATGAGTTTTTTCTTCATGTTCTGAAACTTTAGTAGTTTTATTCCAGTTTTATTCCTGTTTTTATTCTGAAGGTCTTTTTACTGAAGGGTTTGTTAATATGATTCATATGTTATTTGTTCATATAATTTACAGCCTGATTTATAAAACATTTTATTCATTATAACTGTACATTCAGATTTATAATGATTTCAAAGTGATGAAAAAGAGATACTAGTTTTATTTTGTATTATTTAGTTTTATTTTATGATGATTAGGTTTGATAAGTCAGTTTTATTTGTTTTGCTGATTGTTGTGTTTGCATGTTGTTGTCTTGTTGACTTGAAAACCAACAAATATAATGAAAAAAATAAAAAACTATTATCTTTCTCTGTGATTATCGTTAAAAGCTCTGGATGAATAAAACAACACCGTTATGGTTGTTAATAATACAAATAAAAATGATTATGATAATAATGGTTATAATAACAACAAATCCAAAATCGTCTCTAAAATCCTCGGATTCTGATATATTGTCAAAATCAAAAAGGAATTGTAAAAAAAATGTTTAAATTAAAATAACTTCAGATTAACAAACATTTGATGACACAATACCTCATTTTCATTTATAAACAATCTAATATTTATTGACTTAATCTTAGCATTTATTATTTTATTGCCTATTATTTTTAAATTGTTTTATAATCACTATAATTATATTTTACATTCTCACGTTTTCTCTAATCTCTTCACCACTTTTTATTCTGTTCTTTTTTTAATGTGAATATTAGTATTGATAAGTTTACTCACTCGTTCATCAGCATCCTCCTCAGATTCAGATTCACCCCATCACAAGTCCAGAGGTTTATCACTTTCACTGATGAAACCGATGCAGAGAAACACACAGCATCTTCTTCTTCTCCTCTTCTTCTTCTTCTTCTTCTTCTTCTTCTTCTTCTTCTTCTTCTTCTTCTTCTTCTTCTTCCTCCTGTTTTTCTTCCTCTTAATAAAACTCTCTCGGTCCATCGCTCTGTGTTTGTGTAACATCACTGAGAAAATAAACAGCTGCAGCTTCCTCTCTATCTCTCTCTCTCTCTCTCTCTCTCTCTCTCTCTCTCTCTCTCTCTCTCTCTTTCTCTCTCTCTCTCTCTCTCCTTTAACACACTGCACGTGCTGATGGTTGTTTCTGTGACGTGTTAGCGCCCCCCAGCGGTTGATTCAAATCTAATAATCTTTATTTAAAGCTGCTCACACACACACAGTGATAATACGTTTGAAACGACCTCGAGCTTCTTCAGTATATTAATATTCTGTGTCTCAGCTGAGATTTAAATATTAAATGAAATCCCAGGTGTCATCAACTCATCAGTTTTTTAAATGACTCATGTTTCTCTCAACCCACAGAGACACGTTCACAAGCAGCTCAGAGTTTTTAGTTTCACTCAGCTGACACAACGTTCAAGTTTCCTCTCAACAACAACACTCAACACGGAAATAAAGAAAGTCACGTTTATTATATGAAGCAATAGATGATGTGTTTATTTACTCATTTATTTTGTCCAGATTTCATTTTCTGTTTTTTATTTGAAGAGGAGAAACAGTAAAGTAACACAAATGAGGTGAAATGATGAAGAGCTGATTGGTCTCATAAAAGAAGAAAACACTAAACAACAGCAGTTTTTATGTCTTTAATATTTTGAAGAAAGATCTAAACTCACTTAACTATTAATCTTACATCTGTAAAATGAAGTTTGTTTTTTTTAAATAAAAAAATATCTTTGTTAACTAATTTAAAAGAACAACTCTTGATTTGAAAAACTAAAATAATTTACATCTGTCTCTCATTTCACATTTCACAGCCATGTCTGTGAGGAGGGCGCCACCTAGTGGCCAGACTTTGTTTTTACATCTCAGTGTAGATCTTCACTTCTTTAATGAAAATGTCTTCAAGCTGCAGAACCAGCAGATCAAAGTCATTTATCTTTTTTTTAACATGATGTTGTTACAGTTAAAGTGAAGCGTCGGCCATCTTTATTTAAAGTCTTCGATCTTAAGTCTCCTCAAGGATCAAAGTTTCTTCTACATGTTTGAAGTGGAGTGAGAGAACAGTTCTTCAGTTTCTTGTTATCTGCTTCTTCACCACTAGACGTCACTAAATCAGACATATTAGTCATTTAAAAAAACAAATCTGTCTTTTAACCCTTTATAGAAACATGAGGTTTTGACATCATCAGAGCAAGTACGACATTTTAAAACCATGTTGCAGCACCGACAGCAGAAGAGTCGTCTGATGAGGCCGTTGAACTTCTTGTCTCTGACGCCGTAGATGAGCGGACTGAGCAGACGTGGCAGCACATGGGTGAACAGGAAGGTGACGAAGAGGATGGTGCTGCGGTCGTTGGGCCACGTGGTGACTAGAGCAATGTTGATGAAGAGCGAGAGGAACGACAGCGTGCAGATGAACAGCTGGACTCCGTGCAGCAGGATGGTGTTGAGGGCGTTTCTGGCCGAGGCCCGGTCAGATCCGGAAACTTTCCGGGCGGCGCAGAGGACTTTGAGGAAGGTGATGATCAACGTCAGGAAGACGAAGGAAAACATAAGCACCTGACGGAGAGAAAATCACTTTAATCTGTAATGTGTGAATTCATTTCTCTGTTGTGACCTTGTGTGTGATGGAGTTTGTAAAATGTTGTGCAGGAGATTTCCACAATAAAGTTGAACTCAAGTATCAACCCAACGTGACGTCACAGGCTGGTTGGTGAGCTGCTGCTCTGAAGCCTCACTTTGACTTTTTTCACTTTGACAGCGCCATCTTGGTTTTTTGAAACCAGAAGTAACCATATTTGGAAGAGCAAGGGGTGGAGCCTGACTGAGAGCTCGATGGCACGCCCCCCTAAACCCATTGGACGGTGCTAGATGTCAATCATAATGTGGTGTCTCACCTGGTGTTAACATCCATCTGCTGATCAAACAGCACATGAACTAACTGAGTGTTGGTTTGCTTCCAGAGTTTCTGAGGCTCATTTAAACATCATGAAGAATCAAATTGTACGGCTCAGTCCCAGGAGACGCTCCCAGTCAGGACTCAGTGTGAAAGTGAAGATCTGGATTCATGATCCCACACCGTCCATTAGTAACTGAATACATGATCCTAAGTTTGTTATCTACATCATAACACAACAATAAAACATGAACTGTGAACCAGTTCATCTTCATGGGTATGAACTGGACTTTGAACAGGTTGTTTTCAAGAGTGAACTGGTTCAACAGGGAGGAGGAGGAGCCTGAGAACAGAGAGGAGGAGGAGCCTGAGAACAGGGAGCAGTCAGACTCCATTTTCACCTGGACGGGCAGAAGGAAGGAAAGTGAGCAGGTGAGTGTGAACACAACTTTCTGAAAGTTTAACTGTCTCACTCTCACACCTGCTGTTAACATCCGTCTGCTGATCACATGACTCTAAGTTTGTCAGTTCACACCTGGTGACAGACGTCATGTGATCGGATCCCAGAGACAGATGTGAACAGCAGGTCTGGATCAAAGGACTAATTAACAGAGTTAACTCAGTTTTTCACTTTTTATCTTCATCTGTTCATCAAGTGTTTAATAACACAACGTGTTTTCACAATCATACGTTACAGCAGTGGTCACCAACCAGTGGAGAGTCTTCACTGTGGATCCCAGTAAAGCTCTGGACTCACTGGCTGAGGTGTGAGGAGCATCGACCTGCAGAGCCAGGTACACACAAACACACACACACACAACCACACAGACACACACACGCACAGACACACACACACAGACACACACACACAGACACACACACACACACACACACACACATATAACTTCACACTGGTTTTTTGTGAGTTTTAAAGTGAATATAAAGTTGAAGAGCTTGTGTTTGACCTTCATTTGGGCACAAAGCCATAGAACTGAGTGGAGATACAGAGTGCTGCTTCAAGCTGCTGACTGATGTGCTCTCAGTGTTACTGTCTATAAAGTTCTGTAATTCATTTCCAGCCTTTATGACGTGAACATGATACTAGATGTTGAGTTTCCTTCTCTTAGTGGCCGGGGCTTGAAGGACACATGAACTTTTACAAGCTTGTATTAATTAACTTTAATGTAGTTGATTGGTCTGAGTGTAGCTTAGGAAATGCTCAAGTTGCAAAAATACTTTTTCATCAACGTTTGTTTATGGCTATGCAGGTTTATTGGTGGATTTACGAATGACATAAACCAATATTACATGAAGGGAAACTTTATTATTGTACATGTAACATTGTACACCTCTACAGCCTTATTGGCTGGTAACCTAAAAAATATATTCATATTATTGATTTAATAATGTTCTCAAAGAAATGTCTCTTCTCTTAGTGGAAGGGGTTTATATGTAACTAAAGCCTTCCTGAGGTTTCTGATGTGTTCACTGTATTTCCTTGTATATAATAAGTCCTGTTTACTCAAATAAATACCAGTACTACCAACTATGAAGCTGTGCACTATAAAAACATTTAAAAAATAAATGAATTGATGCAGTCAACAGAAACGCTGCAGTACTTTTATTTTGAAATGGGTAGGCCACAGGAAGTGTTGCAAATATTTGTGTATGTGACATTTTCAACAGAAAAACATTGAAACTGGTCTAAAGATCATTTCACTGAGTTCAGCTGTAAACTGAGCGCACAACCAGAAGGAAATAGACCAGACCTTGAATATCTAGAAGAGCAGCGCGGCGTGAACCACAACTGAGCCGCAGCCGGCCCGGTGCAACATGGACGAGGACACTTCAGAGCAAGTTGGACCCTCAACCACAAAGTAAGAGACCTGCTACAAACATGTGAAGCTCCAAACTGAATCCTCAGAGAATGAACCAGTGAATGATGTGTTCTGAATAAAAACGTGTTTGTGTTTGCAGAGGTCAGGACCACAGACTGAGAGCAGAGTCTCCAGGGTCCAGCTGTCTGTCCCTGAAGAGTGACTGGTCCATGGGACTTCCTCTAAACTTCAGTAATGAACCTGGACCCTCACACACAGAGTAAGAGACTGTTTCTACTGTGACCTGCTCTGAAGAGGATCTAGTTTCCTCTAGTGTGGCCCCTGCATTAGGACACAGCTTCATTGAAGTTGGTGAATAATCTCTCAGAATCACTCAAAGAGCTCAGACCTCCACCAAGAACCAACACGCTCCTTATGAAACCACTTTGAAATCCACTAGAGACTCATTTTGATTTGGATCTGCACCAAATTACACACACTGGTAAACATCAGTCCTCTGAACATGTCTGTGAAAGAGGAACCCCTCCCCCCCCGATCTGGTTCACAGACCACAACCTTCCACCAAGTTTACTGGTAATCTGTATTTTTTTATAATCCCACTAACGAACCAACCAGCACACAAACATACTGGGTGAAAACAAAACCTCCTTGACTGAAGTGATGACAACCTGTGACTGTGACATGTGAGTTATCATGAAATGTCTTCACAGGGAGAGGAAGAGGAGTCATGTTTCTGAGGAGGAGCAGTCGTCCTGCTGTGCTTCGTGTCAGGACGTCCTGAAGGATCCAGTCTCTACCAGCTGTGGACACTGGTTCTGCAGACAGTGCATCACCTCATACTGGGACCAGACTGGTTCTTCAGGAGACTCCTCCTGTCCCCAGTGTGGAAAAAGATCCAGAACAGGAGCTGGTTCTCAGACAGCCGGTAAGAGCAGCACTGTACATGTGTCTGCTGATGTCTTCACTTCTGACAACAGCACATGTGGTGTTATTTTGTTTCTTCATACAGCATCAACATTTAACATCGTTAGAAAAGCACAAAGTTAAAAAGCTTTTATTTTCTGTAGTTTTTCTGTATCTCATGAAAACAATCAGCAGATTCTCAGATTCTCTGTCTCTGACATTGTTTCTTGTCTTTCAGCAGATCGTGGTCTGCAGGAGGTTTTAGATGAACATCAGCTCAGTCTGAGGAGGAGATGTGGACATGTGACTGAAGGAGCTGATGAAACAGGAAGTAGAACCCTCCTCAACCGGATCTACACTGAGCTCTACATCACAGAGGGACAGAGTGAAGAGGTTAATACTCAACATGAGGTGAGGCAGCTAGAGACGGCTTCCAAGATGAAGATCCTCCACGACACTCCCATCAGGTGCCACGACATCTTTAAAGCCTCCACTGACCAGCAGAGCAGCATCAGAGTCGTCCTGACCAACGGCGTCGCTGGCGTTGGAAAAACCTTCTCGGTGCAGAAGTTCACTCTGGACTGGGCAGAGGGTTTAGAAAACCAGGATGTGGTTCTGCTGATTGTGCTTTCGTTCAGGGAGCTGAACCTGGTGAAGGACCAGCAGCACAGTCTCCTCACGCTGCTCCGTGTTTTCCATCCAGCGTTACAGAAGCTCACGGCAGAGACGCTCGCTGTCTGTAAACCTTTGTTCATCTTTGACGGCCTGGATGAAAGCAGACCTTCTCTGGACTTCAACCACAGGGAGCTTGTGTCTGAGGTCACACAGAGGTCATCAGTCAACGTGCTGCTGACAAACCTCATCCGGGGGAATCTGCTTCCCTCGGCTCTCGTCTGGATAACCTCCAGACCTGCTGCGGCCAATCAGATCCCTCCTGCATGTGTCGACAGGGTCACAGAAGTACGAGGCTTCACTGAGGCCCAGAAGGAGGAGTACTTCAGGAGGAGATTCAGTGATGAAGAGCTGTGCAGCAGAATCATCTCACACATCAAGATGTCCAGGAGCCTCCACATCATGTGTCAAATACCAGTCTTCTGCTGGATCAGTGGAACAGTTCTGGAGCACATGTTGACCACAGACCAGAGAGGAGAGCTGCCCAAGACCCTGACTGACCTGTACTCACACTTCCTGCTGGTTCAGACAAAGAGGAAGAAGAAAAAGTACAGTGAGGGACATGAGACGACTCCACAGCAGCTGATGGAGGCTGACAGGGACGTTCTTCTGAAGCTGGGGAGGCTGGCGCTTAAACATCTGGAGGAAGGAAACATCATGTTCTACCAAGAAGACCTGGAGCGGTGTGGTCTTAATGTCACAGAGGCCTCGGTGTACTCAGGAGTTTGTACTGAGATCTTCAGAAGAGAGTGTGTGATCTTCCAGAAATCAGTCTACTGCTTTGTTCATCTGAGCGTTCAGGAGTTTCTGGCTGCAGTTTACGTGTTCCACCTTTACACACAAACAGAAGAACTCAACAACTTCTTGGGGACATATGAGGACACAGACAGTACCTTCTCCCTGGATGACCTCCTGAAGAGAACCATGGAGAAATCCCTCACCAGTACTAATGGTCATCTGGACCTGTTTGTTCGCTTCCTTCACGGCCTCAGTCTGGAGTCCAACCAGAGAGTCTTAGGAGGCCTGCTGGGACGGACAGGGAACAATCCAAAGATCATCCAGATAGTCATCAACAACCTCAAGGAGATGAAGAGTGATGACATTTCTCCTGACAGAAGCATCAACATCTTCCACTGTCTGACTGAGATGAACGACCACTCAGTTCATCAGCAGATGAAACAGTTCTTGACGTCAGAGAACAGATCAAAGGAGAAACTCTCTGAGATCCACTGCTCAACTCTGGCCTACATGCTGCAAATGTCAGAGGAGGTTCTGGATGAGTTGGACATGGAGAAGTTCAACACATCATACCAGGGTCGACGGAGGCTGATCCCAGCTGTGAGGAACTGCAGGAAGGCTCTGTGAGTCCAGACTTAATCAATAACATGTTCAATCAGTGTAGATGAGTCGTTCTTCAAATACACTCAGTGTTAAATGATCCTCATTGTTTTGGGCAGCATGGTGTTGCAGTGGTCAACACTGTTAGTGCAGCCTTTCTGTGAGGAAGAGGTTCTACTGGTGTCTACAGGGTTTTCTCTGGGTTCTCCAGCTTCCTCCACCAACGATAAGACATGGATATCTGTTAGGTTGATTGGAGATCTTTCTCTCTCTCTTTATATATATATTTATATACATATGATCAAACAGCTAGCACAGTGTTAGGAGACGATCACTGAATCAGTGTTTGGATGAGAATCACTGACGGTTCCTTGAAACTGAAGAAGCAGGAAATGTAGTTTATTCTTCTTTCTGGTCAAACTAGAGTTCCCACCCTGCGTTTGTCCTCCACCACCAACCAGTGCAGTGTCCGTCCCTCCAGGTTCCTGACATGTTGGCTTCACAATAACATGAAGTCACTGTGACCTTTGACCTTTGACCACCTGAATCTAATAAGTTCCTCTGTTAGTCTGAATGAACGCTTGAACCAAATCTGAAAGGATTCTCTTGAGGAGTTTTTCACAAAAAGGGGATTTACCAGGGTGAGGGTCACATGATCACGTTTTGTATGAATGTTGTGTTTGTGATTTAATTCTAACAGATTTGATATTTTCTTTAATTACAGACTCCGTGGTTGTGGATTCTCAGAGATTCAGTGGGAAGTTGTGGCCTCAGCTCTGAAGTCAGACCCCTCACATCTGAGAGAACTGGATCTGAGTCACAACGTGCTGCAGGATTCAGAAGTGAAGCTGCTGTGTTCTGGACTGGAGAGTCCAAACTGTGGACTGGAGTCTCTGAGGTCCTTAAATTCTTCTTCACTTTTCAGACTTTCTCTCTTATTGGGTCATTATTTATTTAAATTGTCTCAGTTCTGCTCTGCTCACTGTCCCTCAGTCATCTGTCCCTCACCCAGCCTGTCAGTCACGTCCACCTCATCAACTCCATTCACCTGCACTCACCTGCTCCTGATCACTGAGAAAGTGTCAGTAAATAACATGTGGACTGAGGCCGAGCACTCGTCCTCCTCAGGTTTTCAAAATAAGACACATTCTTATTGAAACACGTTGGACAGTTGATAAGTATAGAAACAAACAGGAAGTGACATCAGGAGCCGTCCCTACTTTAAACAGTGTTTAATTACACAAACCTGCTCAGTGACCAACACACAGAGAAGAAGCTGATGAATGAAACATTAGTCCAACATGTCTGATCTGATATTTATCTTCAGGTCACACGCTGGACTGAGGTCAGCAGCATGTTGAGAGTCTGTGTTGACATGATGACGATCCACAACAACAGGAGGACACATTCTAACATTCATATTTCTTTATCCAGGTTGAATCACTGCTGGCTGACAGAGATCAGATGTTCTTCTCTGGCTTCAGCTCTGAGGTCAAACCCCTCTCATCTGAGAGAACTGGATCTGAATAACAACATCCTGCAGGACTCAGGAGTGAAGGAGCTGTGTGGTTTTCTACAGAGTCCAACCTGTCGACTGGAGACTCTGAGGTCAGTTCACTGACTGACTTTTGTAGATCACATATCTATAAAATAGCATTTATACACAATTTATCTCTTTAATTCTAATTTAACATATTTCCTCTTCATACATAACATGAATCCATTTATTAATTAATCTGTGACATTTTAAATATTCAGCTACTTGTTTAAACACTGAGTTTAGTTCTGGATTTCCTAAACTGATCTGCAGGACAGAGACCGGGTCCAAATAATCTATTTGTACTGAATCCGGACTCGTTTTTAGTCCCACATGTCTGATTTCATATTTATCTTCCATGTTATGAGTCTGTGTGACGTCAATATTTGGTTTTTATTTTCACACATGAACTCAGTTTAATTTACAGTTAAGTTTTATTCTTTATCCAGGTTGGGGAGCTGCAGACTGACAGAGATCAGCTGTTCTTCTCTAGCTTCAGCTCTGAGGTCAAACCCCTCTCATCTGAGAGAACTGGAGCTGAGAGTAAACGACCTGCAGGACTCAGCAGTGAAGGAGCTGCTTGATCTACAGCAGAGTCCAACCTGTCGACTGGAGACTCTGAGGTCAGTAGATGGTTGGAGTCAGTCCACGCTGCTTTCATCAGTATTTTACTAAACACAGTCAGTATCACAGATCCAGGGTCTGTGCTACCAAGCAGGATTTGTGGTTATTAGGTTAACTTCAGGTTTAGTTTTTTCAGTCCTACGAAGCTCGTCCACTTCTTAACGAGGTAAATCACCATGGTAACTTCTGATGAACGGCTAACCTGCTCCAGTTTAAGTTGGAGATCAACCCGTATAGAAGCTCCACCCACTGACCACAGTGACTCTACACTGTTGTGTGGTGCACACTCTCCTTAAAGGGACGGATAAGGGAAGTTTAAATCAACGTCTGGTTGGTTCAGTTGATCTCTAACTCACCCAGAACATCTCAATGTCTCCAGACTCATCCTGTCCCCAAAACACCAGATGACCTCAGTCAGCTTCCTGGAGACAGGTCCATGTGTGTGTCCTCAGAGACAGTGAGACAGTGTGTGTCCTCAGAGTCAGTGAGACAGTGTGTGTCCTCAGAGACAGTGAGACAGTGTGTGTCCTCAGAAACAGTGTGTGTCCTCAGAGTCATTGAGACAGTGTGTGTCCTCAGAGACGGTGAGATAGTGTGTGTCCTCAGAGACGGTGAGACAGTGTGTGTCCTCAGAGACGGTGAGACAGTGTGTGTCCTCAGAGACGGTGAGACAGTGTGTCTCTTCTCTCTTCCACTCGTCTTTTTAGTAAACAACAGATTCAGATCTCGTGGCCTCGAGTTATTTATCTCGTTCACACGTTATTATGTCGTGGTCACGTAATATATTTTTACCAGATGCCACCAGGGGGCGCTGTAACTTACACAAGCTGCTTGGGATCATGTGATTGAGTTGACGTGAAGACGACAGTTGTTGTTGTTTTCATGTGAACAGGAAGTGAAGCTGGACCACAGCTGACAGCCTCACACGAGGGACAGAGACGTCTTCATCTGATCTGAGACAGTTTGTCCTCTCACTTCATCAGTGAAGAACTGATCAGGTGGATCTTTGTCACAGCTCTGAGATCAGTGGGACTGAAGCCTCTCCTCATCACCATGGTAACCAGGAGCTCTTTATACAGAGCAGAACCTCTGCTGAGGTCCATCTGTCTCATCTGGTCCCAGTTTGTCAGAAGCAGATGTTCATCAACACACAGTGAAACATGTCTTCACCTGTAACAGCAGTAAATCCACCTCTCAGGTGTCCACTCTGCACTTTGACATGCAGAGGACGCACACTGAGCTCTTAGCGTGTTCATTCCAACACGTGAACATGAAGCAGAGAGGAAGCTGCTCCACCTCTGAACAGGACTGAAGTCCCTGCTGCTCTTTCTACTGGATGTGCTGCATCACTGACTCACAGCTGATGAAGTGAGTCTCTGTGACACTGATGTCTTCTTCTCTCAACAGGTGGAAGGGGTGGTGATCTTCATGGAGCAGAGTGTGAAGAGGACAGTGTGTGTGGACGGAGGCTGAGCTGTGTCCTGAGGATCCAGAGGCTGAAGCAGCAGCAGCTTGTGTGTAGTCTCCACTCTACACAACCCCTAATCTGCATGTGTTTGTGAGATGAAGCCGGAGCACCTGGAGAAAACACGTGGAGAACATGCAGACTCCACACAGGAAGACCCATCTGAACCAGATTCAAACCAGCAACCTTCCTGCCCCGATTGTGTTTATTCACATGAAGAATGTGTTTATTGAAATGACACAACACAAGCAGAATATATAAACCCTCTATAAAGAGTCACATACAGTGTGTTTAAGTTTGTTTTTATTATTGTCCACCTTTGTCCCTCAGTATGTCTCCATGTGTGTAGAACCACATTCTGTGTATATGTTTGTTTATGATCTTAAAGTTCCTGGATTCACGTCACAAATTGATTTAGTTCAACACAAAGTTAAACACATTGAAATCACTTTGAGTTCAAAATCAGAGTTTTGTCTTTGACACAAAAGATCAAAACTCTGGACTTAAAAATGTTGTTTTTTTCATTTCTGCATCAGGTGCAGAGCGGTGGTGGCTTTTCTACTTTTGACCCACAGGTGGCGCTGCAGTATAACAGCAGCACATCCCAGTCAAAGCCTTTATATTCAGTCTATGAGTCAAACACATGGATCTTTTCCTCTGTGACAAACCAGATGTAACGAGAAGAAAAACATCTCAGAGAGAAAAGTTCTGTTTCTACTTGTCTCTGCTTTAATGCTCAATAAACATCCTTCCACCGACTTCACTGGAATCATGACTCAGCGTTTCTTTCCTCTTCAAACAAACAGGTGGAAACATCTCGTCCTTGGTGCAGGTAAAAGAACAAAATCACCAGTTTGACAGAATGGAAACAAGCAGAAGAAAAGTGAATGAGACATTTACAGTATGAAGAAGAGTCGATGAAGAGCAGAGCATCTTTAAGTCTCTGAGGAAACTGTTTCAGAATCAGAATCAGGTTTATTGGCCAAGTAAGTTTGCACAAACAGGGAATTTGACTCTGTAAAGTGGCTCTCAGTTTGCTTACACAGAATACACATCACAAAACAAAACAGTACAATACGAACAGTCACAAAAACAATACAAAACAAGCAGTGCGACAGTCTAAGAAAAGAAGTGCAGGTATAACACGGTATGTGTATTACGGTTATACAGTGAAGTGAAATAAGATAACCATAATTAAATATAATTATAATATATATTATATAATATAATTTCGGGAGAAACTGTACAGTGGTTATTATAAAGATCCAGGGTTATTGCACAGTGCCAGTGAGAAGTGAGAAATTCAGAAGTGAGACGGAGAGAGGGAAGAAACAGGTTTTGTGCCTGGAGGTTTTGGTCAACAGTGATCTGTAGCGCCTCCCAGAGGGGAGGAGATGGAATAGGTTGTGACCAGGATGACAAGGATCTGCAGTGATCTTTCCTGCCCATTTCCTGACTCTGGAGGTGTACAGGTCCTGGATGGTGGGCAGGTTGGCACCGATGATCTTTCCTGCAGTCCTGACTGTCCGTTGAAGTCTGTTCCAATTCGGTGGCCGATTTATGATATTTCATAGAAAACACAAGGATTTTATACAAAATTCCTTGTGCTCTCACTGCAATGCATTGCCTTGTGGTGTGTGAACCATAGTTACTAATTAACTTTAAACCGATTGTAAACCAGGTTGTAATTTAAGAAATTAAGTGCCAGTGTATTCAGATGCATGTATTCCTGTGTGATGAAATCTGGCGATACTATGAGTTCTTGTAACAGGAGGGAAGGTGAAGGACTACACATAATACTCTGTTCCCAATATAGAGATGGATCAAAGGAGCCAAAGAATGGAAAGACTGGGTTTGTTGTCCCAGAATTAAATATAAATATAAAGGAAAGAACAGCAGATCACAGTATATACAGATGAGATGTTGACAATAGCAATGGCATCACAGTGGACAGAGCAAAACCAGATGAGTCAGCATTGGTATCATTACAGTCATCCCACAGCAGAGCAGATACACTGTATGAAACACACCAGACACTATTCAGACGACATCACACACAGAAGTCCGGTTCATGTGGATCCCAGCTCACTGAGCATCGAGGGCAATGAAATGGACAAAACAATCTTTAAAACAGGAGCGAGTCACAGAGGAAGCTTTCAGTGAGGCCCAAGCTAAAGCAGGAAGTAGAAGCAACATCATGACTGACTGGAAAAACAATGAGGGAGGAAAAGGATCATCTATATGAAATAAAACAAAAATAGGGAGGAATGAAAACAATGATTAAAACAGCAGAGAGCAAACAGTCGTATCAAGGTGAAGATGAGGACTCACAGGATTAAACACAATCATTTAATATCATCCATCAGTGTGAATGTGGCTCAGGGGAAGAAAGTGTGGAGCATCAGAAATATAAAGAGAAACAGAAAAGCTACAGAAGCAGCCGAGGAAATATTAAACCTAAAGAATCTGTTCAGTGTTGAGGAAGAGAAATATAAAGTTTGAGTTTTTAAAAGAAACTGGATGAATGAGGAGTATTTAAGTTGAAGGGTTTGTTATTTGTCTTCATGTATTTCCGCAGACAAAACACTCCAGCACAGTAGGTGGCGCTAACGCACCTTGAACCTCAGGTGCCACCCTCCATGAAAGCAGAAGAAGATCCCGCCCACCTGCAGCAAGTGCAGGTCATCGCTCAGCTGATTGGAGGAACTCAGGGGGAGGAGCTACCACACGTCACTACAGCAAACAGCGTTTTAACAGAGACTTTCATTTGAACCAGTTTCACACCTGAAGCCAACTGAACGTGTTTCACACCGACTCACAGATTCCTTCCTGTTCAGAGTCATTTCCTCTGAGTGGGTCACTTAGCTCTTCCTGTTAGCGTTAGCATTGATGTGTTGACTCCATTGTTCCAGAGAGTTGTTGCTTTGTCAGCTCATTAACGCAGCTGCTCTAATTCTTCATATCATTATTAATAACCACACTAACGGATTCATTGTGTGTGTGTTCAGCAGAGAGCTGACTGGAAAAATTATAACAAAAATATACATATACTGTATAATTTTACACATTTTTGACCCCAGATGCTGAGGTTCAAATCAAATAGTAATGGACTAGTGCGTCTGAACTTCCAGGGACAACAAGCAGGAGAAAGACAAGTTAAACATTTATACTGTAATAGAAATTTTCATACAGGACACAGCAATACAATTATCATTCTGGAGTTTAATTCAATAGCCGTCTGCGGACTTTCCTTCTATACCCATCCGTTAGCAGGTCAGAGATCATTCCAAAAAGAGAGAGAACTAACGAGAAACATATGGAATAGTATTTAAAAAGTCTGAGAATTTAGGAATCAAGACGCCATAGATGTAAACATGTCATTCTGGTTTATACCCATGTTAAAAAGATCTCGTAGCTGAATATACCACAATAACACCACAAACATTGTGGGCAGAACAACACGACACATTTCCCCTCTCAGAATCTTCAGCTTCTACCTGTGTTGTACGTGTTGTGAGGTTTGCATGTGAGACACGAGGACAGAGACACGGACCTGAAGGAGAAGACGCACAGCTCGTCCATGATGTGAAGTTTCCCCGTCTGGTAGAAGTGGAGGACGTACGGGAACAGGCCGGGATTCCTGTCAAAATAAAACTCCTTCTGCTGCACGTCGTAGTCGTCACACACCTGCGAGAGGAAGGAGCGGAAAGAAGGATTCAAGTTATTTGTAGGATAAATTAAGAATGTAATTATTTAGCGAGAAAGGAGAAAAGATTCAAGGAGATTTATTGTGATTCCAGAACATGAGAGGGAACAGAACTGAGTCCTGAGGCGGCAAAGAAATGAAACACTGGAATATAAAAACTGAGCAGAAGCAGCAAATAAATACAAATAAATAAAGAAAATAAAACTATAGAATCTGAAACTTAACAAGAATAAAAACAATGCAGATTAAAAAGGTGCAAATGAGGATTGATAAACATGAGTAGAGATATTCAAGTGTTACATGAAAGAGTCTCTGGTGAAGTGAAGAAGAAAAGTGAACATTGAGAAGTTTATGACGACAAATGTCAGAGTGAGTCGATGTTAGAAAACATCTGGAAAAGCTCTGGAACATTCTAACACGTGACGGACGTGAAACTGGAAGAACAAAGATCTCAGGATGAAGAAGAGGAGCCGGACACGTAGAAGACGAAGACGTCCACTTGGAAACACGAGGAGATTCCAGATCTTCTGGTGATGAGGCCGACGCCGTGTGGAGGAGCTGGAAACAACAACACTGATCTTTCCACATCAGAGTTAAGACGTCATGTCCCGCCTCCTGCTGCTCTACAGGCTCCGCCCCTCACCTGGATGTTCCCCACATGTTCCTGTTTGAACGAGTCGGATCCGACAACCTGCTGCTGCTGCTTCACAAACACCAACTACACAACATGTCAGGTGGATATTATCCCGACATGTTGTGTGAAGCCCTGACCCACCTGCAGAATGTCCTCCTCCGAGTCACATGACAGCAGTTTTCCCAGTCTGGTGTCTGGGAACTTCTTCAGCGTGGTGGAGCACAGGCTCCTCTTCAGGCCTCCGACGTTCACGTGGATCAGACCCTCAGCCGAGTCCCGGTGGAGCCAGCGCGGCACGCTCTCCTTCACCATGGTTACCGACTGTGGGGGGGGAAGACACAACTGAGGTGAGTCTGAGAATAAAGGTGACAAGGAGAAAACGAGAGCACACACCTGAAACCACATTCACACAAACTAGATCCTGATTCTTATCTGGATCTGCACCACATTGCACTCATAGATATCCGTCCTCAGTGGTCGTGTGTCTTTCTTTGTTCTTCAGCTGCAGGTGTTTGATTTGTTTTTTGTATTGTGATCATTTTGACTAATCGCAGCTTTAAACACTTTTTAGATGGAGGCCTGGACGTGACTCAGATCTTTTCTTTCAGTCACATGTGCTTCTTAACTTCATCTGAATGCAGCAGACAGTCACACACTGATGTGATGAACCACACAGTGGAAACAAAAGCTCAATGTTCACTGGACCTGAGCCCAGAAGACTTTGACTGGAAATTAGATCCTGAGACTGAATGTGAGTGAGTCCACGTCTGAGCTGAGTGAAACAACAGAAGTGATCTGGCTCCTTCTTTTCTCCTTCATGTTATTCTCTCCGTCTCCTGGTGTGAACATCAGATCTGTGCAGAGCTGCTCCGACAGGACGGAGGAGCTCCACCCTGAGAGTGAGATGTAATGATGTCACAGTCTGTGAGTGTGTGCTGCAGGAAAGGGCCTCGTCTCAGACAGGTGTTCAACCTCATGTGGACTTGATGGTGTTTTTAACAGAGCAGCCGGACTTCACCTCTTCTCTTCTTCCTGCTGCTGTTTAATCCAGTTTCTCCTTCTCTCTCTCCGTTAGAGGATGGAGGCCGAGGTAGTGAGGAGTCACTGCTCCTCCAGGAGGTTGGAGCGAAGCTTTGAGGAACTTCTACATGTTAGTTAAGTGAAAAAGATAAAGCTCCTGAAACACCTCAGTGATCCACACCTTACCTTATCTTATCTTATCTTATCTTGTCTCATCTTATCTTACCTCGTCTCTTATCTTATCTCTTCTCAATTCCCAGTCATGATTCGATGAAGCCTCACATTTCTCCAGAGTCTAAACCAGTAGATGTTCTGGATGCTGCAGGTTGAGTTCAGAGAAGTTCATGTTTGTCAGTGTCAGCAGGATTACACACAAACTACTGGACCAATCATCATGAAGCTTGGTAGAAGGAAGTGCTGAGTCAGGGAAAGAATCAGTAAAGTTAAGTTACATTGGACTTTTGAATCTCTTTTTATCATTGTGAGTTACATTTGTCAACATTTTAACTGATTTTCTAATTCATGCATGAGTGACCTTCTGGTTTCCTCTTTTTTCCCATCATGCACTGACCCCAGACGAACAGTGAGCCCACGTGGCCCCTCCCCCTGGTCGATGGAGGACCCATGCTGAGGCCTCAGGGAGCCGCCTGCTGCTCACACAGAAATAAAGTTGATCTATAATTCAGCACGAGGAAGCTCAGCGGCTTGAAATCTCAGCGGTGGAGAGAAGAAGAAAAACACACCTTCGATAACAAAGTCCCTTCGACACCGAACACGATGCGACTTCACTTCACTGCAGACAAAAGAAATCTGTTCACGCTCGGCTCCAGTTTGAGATTTTGACTTCATGTTTTCTTTCAGACGAGAGGAAATTAAAATATTCAAAGTGCACATTTAGGTTTTTATTTTATTAACGTTTGTGTTTGTGGATTAAAATCACAGTGTAAATATTTAAAGGCTCAAAATGAGTTTTTTCTTTATATTCTGAAACTTTAGTAGTTTTATTCGAGTTTTATTCCTGCTTTTATTCTGAAGGTCTTTTTACTGAAGGGTTTGTTAATATGATTCATATAATGTTATTTGTTCATATAATTTACAGCCTGATTTATAAAAGATTTTTTTCATAAAAACTGTACATTCAGATTTATAATTGTTTCAAAGTGATGAAAAAGAGATACTAGTTTTATTTTGTATTATTTAGTTTTATTTTATGATTAGGTTTGATAAGTCAGTTTTATTTGTTTTGCTGATTGTTGTGTTTGCATGTTGTTGTCCTGTTGACTTATGAAAACCAACAAATATAATGAAAAAAATATATAAACTATTATCTTTCTCTGTGATTATCGTTAAAAGCTCTGGATGAATAAAACACCACCGTTATGGTTGTTAATAATACAAATAAAAATAATGATGATAATAATAATGGTAATAATAACAACACATCCAAAATCGTCTCTCTGAAAACCTTGGATTCTGATATATCGTCAAAGTCATAGAGGAATTGTAAAAAACAATTGTTTAAATTGAAATTACTTCAGATTAACAAACATTTAATGACACAATACCTCATTTTCATTTATAAACAATCTAATATTTTTTGACTTAATCTTAGCATTTATTATTTTATTGCCTATTATTTTAAAATTGTTTTATAATCACTATAATTATATTTTACACTCTCACGTTTTCTCTTATCTCTTCACCTCTTTTATTCTGTTCTTCTTTTAATGTGAATATTAGTATTGATAAGTCTACTCACTCGTTCATCAGCATCCTCCTGAGATTCAGATTCACCCCATCACAAGTCCAGAGGTTTATCACTTTCACTGAGGAAACCGATGCAGAAAAACACAAAGCATCTTCTTCCCGTTCTTCTTCTCCTTCTTCCTCTTCTTCCACTTTTTCTTCTCCCTCTTCTGCCTTATTCCTCCTTTTCTTCTTCCTCTGAATAAAACTCTCTCAGTCCATCGCTCTGTGTTTGTGTAACATCACTGAGAAAAGAAACAGCTGCAGCTTCCTCTCTCTCTCTCTCTCTCTCTCTCTCTCTCTCTCTCTCTCTCTCTCTCTCTCTCTCTCTCTCTCTCTCCTCTCTCTCTTCAACAGACGTGTTAGCGCCCCCCAGCGGTTGATTCAAATCTAGTAATTTTTATTTAAAGCTGCTCACACACACACAGTAATAATAAGTTTGAAACGACCTCGAGCTTCTTCAGTTTATTAATATTCTTTGTCTCAGCTGAGATTTAAATATTAAATTAAATCCCAGGTGTCATCAACTCATCGTTTTTTTAAATGACTCATGTTTCTCTCAACCCACAGAGACACGTTCACGTTTCCTCTCAACAACAACTCAACACGTAAATAAAGAAAGTGACGTTTATTACATGAAGCAAAAGATGATGTGTTTATTTATTTATTAATTTATTTTGTCCAGATTTAATTTTCTGTTTCAATTTGGATAGGAAAAACAGTAAAGTAACACAAATGAGGTGAAAAGATGAAGAGCTGCTCGGTCTCATAAAAGAAGAAAACACTAAACAACAGCAGTTTTTATGTCTTAAATATTTGAAGAAAGATCTAAACTCACTTAACCATTAATCTTACATCTGTAAGATCTGTTCTTCATTGTATTTGTAAAATTCAATTTTTATAAATCAAAAAATATCTTTGTGAACCAATTTAAAAGAACAACTCTTGATTTGAAAAACTAAAATAATTTACATCTGCCACTCATTTCACATTTCACAGCCATGTCTGTGAGGAGGGTGCCACCTAGTGGCCAGACTTTGGTTTTACATATCAGTGTCGATCTTCACTTCTTTAATGAAAATGTCTTCAAGCTGCAGAACCAGCAGATCAAAGTCATTTATCTTTTGTTTTAACATGATGTTGTTACAGTTAAAGTGACGCGTCGGCCATCTTTATTTAAAGACTTTGATCTTAAGTCTCCTCGAGGATCAAAGTTACTTCTACATGTTTGAAGTGGAGTGAGAGAACAGTTCTTCAGTTTCTTTTCATCTGCACTACTTCACCACTAGATGTCACTAAATCTGACACATTAGTCCTTTAAAAAAAACAAATGTGTCTTTTAACCCTTTATAGAAACATGAGGTTTTGACATCATCAGAGCAAGTACGACATTTTAAAACCATCTTTAAGGTTGTTCACCGTAGAACCTGTTTGGATCTTCTCCGAGGTTCCACCACCTTGTTTTCTCCAGTGTTGCAGCACCTGCAGCAGAAGAGTCGTCTGATGAGGCCGTTGAACTTCTTGTCTCTGACGCCGTAGATGAGCGGACTGAGCAGACGTGGCAGCACATTGGTGAACAGGAAGGTGACGAAGAGGATGGTGGTGCGGTCGTTGGGACGCGTGGTCACTGGAGCCATGTTGATGAAGGGCGAGAGGAACGACAGCATGCAGATGAACAGCTGGACTTCGTGCAGCAGGATGGTGTTGAGGGCGTTTCTGGCCGAAGCCCGGTCAGATCCGGAAACTGTCCGGGCGGCGCAGAGGACTTTGAGGAAGGTGATGATCAACGTCAGGAAGACGTTCATTAATTTCTCCTCGTGTGTGATGGAGTTTGTAAAATGTTGTGCAGGAGATTTCCACAATAAAGTTGAACTCAAGTATCAACCCAACGTGACGTCACAGGCTGGTTGGTGAGCTGCTGCTCTGAAGCCTCACTTTGACTTTTTTCACAGCGCCATCTTGGTTTTTTGAAACCAGAAGTAACCATATTTGGAGGAGCAAGGGGTGGAGCCTGACTGAGAGCTCGATGGCACGCACCCTGAACCCATTGGACGGTGCTGGATGTCAATCATAATGTGGTGTCTCACCTGGTGTTAACATCTGTCTGCTGATCACACAGCACATGAAGTGACTGAGTGTTTGTTTGATTCCAGAGTTTCTGAGGCTCATTTAAACATCATGATGAATCAAATTGTACGTCTCAGTCCCAGGAGACGCTCACAGTCAGGACTCAGTGTGAAAGTGAAGATCTGGATTCATGATCCCACACCGTCCATTAGTAACTAAATACATGATCTTAAGTTTGTAATCGACATCATAACCATCACAATAAAACAGTTGGACTTTGAACAGGTTGTTTTTCAAGTGTGAACTTTTTTCAAGAGTGAACTGGTTCAACAGGGAGGAGGAGGAGCCTGAGAACAGAGAGGAGGAGGAGCCTGAGAACAGGGAGCGGTCAGACTCCATTTTCACCTGGACGAGCAGAAGGAAGGAAAGTGAGCAGGTGAGTGTGAACACAACTTTCTGAAAGTTTTACTGTCTCACTCTCACACCTGCTGTTAACATCCGTCTGCTGATCACATGACTCTAAGTTTGTCAGTTCACACCTGGTGACAGACGTCATGTGATCGGATCCCAGAGACAGATGTGAACAGCAGGTCTGGATCAAAGAGCCTTCAAAGGACTAATTAACAGAGTTAACTCAGTTTTTCACTTTTTATCTTCATCTGTTCATCAAGTGTTTAATAACAGAACGTGTTTTCACAATCATACGTTACAGTCACCTGAGTGTATGTGTGAGTGTAAGTGCGTAGGTGTGTGTGTGTGTGTGTTTATGTGTGTGTGTGTGTGTGTTTATGTGTGTGTGTGTGTGTGTGTGTGTGTGTGTGTGTGTGTGTGTGTGTGTGTGTGTGTGTGTGTGTGTGTGTGTGTGTGTGTGTGTGTGTGTGTGTGTGTGCGTGCGTGCGTGCGTGCGTGCGTGCGCGCGCGTGCGTGTGTGTGTGTGTGTGTGTGTTTGAGTGTGTGTGTGTGTCCTTGCTTGGTATTTTTGGGTGTGTTTTTTGAACAGACTGGTTTGTCCTGATTCCTTTGAGCTCACTGTGTTTTTCCTCTCAGACTGAAGATGAGTGGTTATGAGGAGGAAGAGGACAGAGCAGAGTCTCCAGGGTTCAGCTGTGTGTCTCTGAAGAGTGACTGGTCCATGGCTCCTCCTCCATTCTTCAGTAATGAACCTGGACCCTCACACACAGAGTAAGAGACCTGCTACAAACATGTGAAGCTCCAAACTGAATCCTCACAGAATGAACCAGTGAATGATGTGTTCTGAATAAAAACATGTTTGTGTTTGCAGAGGTCAGGACCAGAGACTGAGAGCAGAGTCTCCAGGGTCCAGCTGTCTGTCTCTGAAGAGTGACTGGTCCATGGCTCCTCCTCCATTCTTCAGTACTGAACCTGGACCCTCACACACAGAGTAAGAGACTGTTTCTCCTGTGACCTGCTCTGAAGAGGATCTAGTTTCCTCTAGTGTGGCCCCTGCATTAGGACACAGCTTCATTGGAGTTGGTGACTAATCTCTCAGAATCACTCAAAGAGCTCAGACCTCCACCAAGAACCAACACGCTCCTTATGAAACCACTTTGAAATCCACTAGAGACTCATTTTGATTTGGATCTGCTCAAAAATCCAATCATTTATAACTGTTGAGTATGTACAAAACGGGCCTGAAACGTGCGTACGCCACTTCTCACTCCAACGTTCGGATTTATAAAAACAAACTTGACGGGACAATTTGCGTATTTCAATGCGTACGAATGTTTTGGAGACTGAAAAGTGGCGATGCAGACGTGAGGTGGTGAACTGAAGCAGATTATTGATCCAATTCCTCATTAACAATAAAACCAACATCTTAGTTTTGCTTGCGCGAAATATCGGTTCCACACGAGCCTTTTAATTAAAAAATATATGAAACAACTTACAGCTAATTATGCTCAGATTCGATTTAACCGCGGAGTTACGGAGCGGAGTCATTAACAGGTTTTAATAATATCTTCTAACACTGTGCGTGTATCATCAAATCACTTTAGTGAAGGTGACTGAGCCATCATAGGAGATCACTTACAAGAAATGAAGAAACTTTCCAAATAATATCCCAGAGGAGGTGAGGATCCACTAATGTGAGGGAATCGGTCCGATGCTCTAAATAAATAATAACTGCCGTGACACTGGTGCAGGGATCTGGGTGATGTGGGCAAGTGAATGGAAGGAGGAGGAGGAAACCAGGGTTCAGTGATTTCTGATCAGCTGATATAGATTCTTTTGCTCCTTGATCTGTGATCTTGTTTTTACTTCAGGCTCCGTTCTTTCTCTCGTCTTCACTCTCACACAGTGTGTTATCCACAGCTGCAGCGGCAGAGTATCAGTGTATTTTCTTTATCAGTGACATCACTTTGATTTGGATCTGCACCAAATTCCACACACTGGTAAACATCAGTCCTCTGAACATGTCTGTGAAAGAGGAACCCCCCCCGATCTGGTTCACAGACCACAACCTTCCACCAAGTTTACTGGTAATCTGTCATTTTTTATAATCCCACTAACGAACCAACCAACACACAAACATACTGGGTGAAAACAAAACCTCTTGACAGAAGTAATGACAACCTGTGACTGTGACATGTGAGTTATCAGGACATGTCTTCACAGGGAGAGGAAGAGGAGTCATGTTTCTGAGGAGGAGCAGTCGTCCTGCTGTGCTTCGTGTCAGGACATCCTGAAGGATCCAGTCTCCACCAGCTGTGGACACTGGTTCTGCAGACAGTGCATCACCTCATACTGGGACCAGTCTGGTTCTTCAGGAGACTCCTCCTGTCCCCAGTGTGGAAAAAGATCCAGAACAGGAGCTGGAGGTCAGACAGCCGGTCAGAGCAGCACTGTACATGTGTCTGCTGATGTCTTCACTTCTGACAACAGCACATGTGGTTTT
>NC_083639.1:30674828-30714828 GCF_963576545.1 Limanda limanda
GTTGGATCACTGCAGACTGTCAGAGATCAGCTGTTCTTCTCTGGCTTCAGCTCTGAGGTCAAACCCCTCTCATCTGAGAGAACTGGATCTGAATAACAACATCCTGCAGGAATCAGCAGTGAAGGAGCTGTGTGGTTTTCTACAGAGTCCAACCTGTCGACTGGAGACTCTGAGGTCAGTTCACTGACTGACTTTTGTAGATCTCATATCTATAAAACAGCATTTATACACAATTGATCTCATTTAATTCTAATTCAACATAATTCCTTTTCATACATAACTTGAATTCATTCATTAATTAATCTGTGACATTTTAAATATTCAGCTACTTGTTAAAACACTGAGTTTAGTTCTGGATTTCCTAAACTGATCTGCAGGACAGAGACCGAGTCCAAATAATCTATTTCAACTGAATCAGGACTCATTTTTAGTCCAACATGTCTGTTTTCATATTTATCTTCCACGTTATGAGTCTGTGCTGACATGAATATGTGTCTGTTATTTTCACAAATGAACTCAGTTTAATTCAAAGTTTTATTCTTTATCCAGGTTGAAGAGCTGCAGTCTGTCAGAGATCAGCTGTTCTTCTCTGGCTTCAGCTCTGAGGTCAAACCCCTCTCATCTGAGAGAACTGGATCTGAGCTTCAACAACCTGCAGGACTCAGCAGTGAAGGAGCTGCTTGATCTACAGCAGAGTCCAACTTGTCGACTGGAGAATCTGAGGTCAGTAGATGGGTGGAGTCAGTCCACGCTGCTTTCATCAGTATTTTTCTAAACACAGTCAGTATCACAGATCCAGGGTCTGTGCTACCAAGCAGGATTTGTGGTTATCAGGTTAACTTCAGGTTTATTTTTTTCAGTCCTACGCAGCTCGTCCACTTCTTATTGAGTTAAATCACCATGGTAACTTCTATTGAACGGCTAACCTGCTCCAGGTTAAGTTGGAGATCAACCTGTATCAAAGCTCCGCCCACTGACCACAGTGACTCTCCACTGTTGTGTGGTGCACACTCTCCTTAAAGGGACGAATAAGGGAAGTTTAAATCAACGTCTGGTTGGTTCAGTTGATAATAATAATAATAATTCATTTTATTTGTAAGGCACTCTTCATCCGAGGATCTCAGAGTGCCACAAGTACATAGTTAAAAACAAAGTCCTAAAAAACTCAACTCAAAGTAAAAACACCTTCTTGAATAAAAAGGTTTTTAGGCCAGTCTTAAAAGAGTGTTGTTGTTGTCTGTGTTGCCCTCAGGTGGTCAGGGAGACCGTTCCATAGGCGCTGCTGAGCAAAAGGACCGGTCGCCCATGGTGCGGAGCTTGGTGTTGGGAACCCGAAGGAGCGAGCTACTTGTAGATCTGAGGGTGTGGGTGGAGGTTTGTGGAGTGATGAGTTCTTGTAGGTAGGGAGGTGCATGTCCATTTATGCATTTATGGGTGAGGAGTAGGACTTTGTAGTCAATCCGGGTTGAGACAGGGAGCCAGTGGAGTGAGTGGAGAATTGGTGTTATGTGCTCATATTTACGGACTCTCATCAGGATCCTGGCAGCGCTGTTTTGAATGAATTGCAGTTTTTGGATGTTCTTGCCAGTGATCCCAGTGAAAAGTGAATTGCAGTAGTCCAGTCTAGAGGAGATGAATGCGTGGACGAGCTTCTCTGCATCTGACAGGGTTAAAGTGGGGCGGAGTTTGGAGATGTTTTTGAGATGGTAGAAGGAGGTTTTGCACAGGTTTTTTATATGGTCATTAAAGGTCAGGTGAGAATCAAACCTAACTCCCAGATTAGTGACTGTGGAGGAGAGGGGTATGACCTGACCGTCGAAGGTGAGCTGAGTTATGGAGGATGACTGAACCTGGTGTGGAGTTCCAACAAGGAGGGCTTCAGTTTTGCTACTGTTTAACTTGAGAAAGTTGCTGCTCATCCATGTCTTAATCTCCCCAAGACAGGCGGTGAGACATGAAATGGCTGCAGAGGGGTTTGAGGCAGTTTTGATGTAAAGCTGTGTGTCGTCAGCATAACAGTGGAAGGACATCCTATGTTTGCCGATGACACGACCGAGGGGGAGCATGTAAATAATGAAGAGGATGGGGCCGAGGACCGACCCTTGCGGAACACCACAGGAGACAGGGAGCAGTCTGGACTTGCATCTTCCCAGTGAGACATATTCAGTTCTGCCAGAGAGGTAGGACTGAAACCACTTGAGTGCAGAGTCTGATAGTCCAACAGCGTTGTAGAGGCGCTCTAGGAGGAGATTGTGATCCACTGTGTCAAATGCAGCTGTCAGGTCAAGGAGGATGAGGAGTGAGGGTGATCCTGCATCGGCTGTCATCAGCAGGTCATTTGTAACCTTGAGCAAAGCCGTTTCAGTGCTGTGGGCTGAACGAAATCCTGACTGAAACTTTTCAAACAAGCTGTTATGTTTGAGGTGGTCCTGAAGTTGAGAAGCAACTACCTTCTCTAACACCTTGGACAGGAAGGCAAGGTTGGAGATAGGCCTGTAATTGGCTAGAACCTCCGGGTCCAGGGTGGGTTTCTTGAGAAGGGGACGGATGACAGCAACCTTGAGAGTAGGTGGGACACAGCCAGACCGAAGGGAAAGGTTAACAACCTTGGTGATGAAAGGACTGAGAGTGGGGATATGTGCCTTGAGCAGAGCAGTGGGAATCGGGTCCAGAGTACAGGTACAGGATTTCATTTTTTTGAGGATTGCCTCAACATGGCTCTCCTGAACCTCAGCGAGATGTAGAGGAGACAGCATACTCGTAGTTAAGGAGTTGGTGTCAGAGGGAAGCAGAGATGGAGAGCTGGACAATAGAGAGCGAATGGTGTTGACCTTTGATCTAAAAAAGTCAATGAAGCTGTTGCATTGCTCCTCTGTAGCCTCAGTTGAAGAGGGTGGTTGTGGTTTCAGGAGATGGCTTATGGTGGAAAAAAGCTGTTTGGAGTTGCCAGGGTTTTTATTGATTAACCCGGAATAGAACTGTGAGCGAGCATCTTTAAGGGAGTTGAAGTAGGCCCTTTGATGCTCACGATAGGCCAGTTTATGGACAGTGAGCCCAGAGTGTCTGCAGCGTCGTTCCAGGGCACGTCCAGCTGTTTTTATTTTCCTTAGCTCATGTGTGAACCAGGGAGCGGAGCGTGAGAAATTGACCTCACGTGACTTGACAGGGGCATGGAGATCAAAAACACTTCTCAGGGATGTATTGTAGAGTTCCACTAATTCATCCATTGATGCAGAGGCTGGGCAGGTGATGAGCTGGAGATCCGTGGTCATAGTGGCCGAGTCAATGCTTTTCCAGTTCCGGAAAGACATTTGACGCCTAGGTCTAATAGTAGGCAGCATAAAAGTTAAGGCCATTGAGACCACTTTGTGGTCAGACACACCGAGATCATAGACCTGTAGGTTACTGATGGAAGCAGAGTCAGTGATAACCAGATCCAGAGTGTGCCCCTTGGTGTGAGTAGGAACCTCAACATGCTGCTGCAGCCCAAGACACTCAAGCACACTCAGGAAATCTGCTGCAAACTGACAGGAGGGGTTGTCGACATGGATATTTAAATCACCAACAATGACAATGTTAGTTGACATAGTGCAGAGAGAGGTAAGGAGATCACTTATCTCAGGTAGAAAAGATGGGTTTGGTTTTGGAGGACGGTATATGAGAAGCACTGTCATGGAATATGGAGATTTGCATTTGAAAGCCAGGCATTCCATAGAGGAAAGATCAGGCATTGGCAGAGGAGACAGTTTTAGCTCAGCCCGGTGCATGACGGCTAGTCCACCACCACGACCCGAGCTGCGGGCCTTCTCCATGTATTTATAGCCAGGGGGGCATGCTTCATTTAGCACGGAGTAGTCCCCTGGTCTATGCCAGGTTTCAGTTAGGCACATGAAGTCGAGCCCTTTGTCCAGAATATGGTGGTATATGAGGAGGGATTTGTTTGTGAGGGATTGTGTGTTTAGCAGCTCCATGGTGGTAGGAGATAGAGCTCGGGGGGGAGATCCCTGAAAGCTCCGTAGCACACTGCGATCCACTCCGTGTCTTATGTTGTACCTGTTGTTGGGTAGTCTCGCGATGTTTCCAACGATGACTCCGAGGTTTGCTTTGCTTCCTGTTTCCACGCTGAAGCCGCGGCGCAAGCCTCTATGGATGTAGGAAGGTCTGGTTTTCAAAATCCCACAGTCTTGACAGAGGGCTTTAAACCCTCTATCGGACGGAGCCATGAAGCTGCGCCAGCGCCGTAGCTGCGGGGCGGTGTATGAGATCATCGCCGGCACCGAGGTAAAAAACAGAACACAAAAAAACTCACCCAGAACATCTCAATGTCTCCAGACTCGTCCTGTCCCCAAAACACCAGATGACCTCAATCAGCTTCCTGGAGACATGTCCATGTGTATGTCCTCAGATCTTTGTCACAGCTCTGAGATCAGTGGGACTGAAGCCTCTCCTCATCACCATGGTAACCAGGAGCTCTTAATACAGAGCAGAACCTCTGCTGAGGTCCATCTGTCTCATCTGGTCCCAGTTTGTCAGAAGCAGATGTTCATCAACACACAGTGAAACATGTCTTCACCTGTAACAGCAGTAAATCCACCTCTCAGGTGTCCACTCTGCACTTTGACATGCAGAGGACACACACTGAGCTCTTAGCGTGTTCATTCCAACACGTGAACATGAAGCAGAGAGGAAGCTGCTCCACCTCTGAACAGGACTGAAGTCCCTGCTGCTCTTTCTACTGGATGAGCTGCATCACTGACTCACAGCTGATGAAGTGAGTCTCTGTGACACTGATGTCTTCTTCTCTCAACAGCTGGAAGGGGGCATCTTATTCGTGGGACTGCGAGTGAAGAGGACAGTGTGTGTGGACGGAGGCTGAGCTGTGTCCTGAGGATCCAGAGGCTGAAGCAGCAGCAGCTTGTGTGTAGTCTCCAATCTACACAACCCCTAATCTGCATGTGTTTGTTAGATGAAGCCGGAGCACCTGGAGAAAACACGTGGAGAACATGCAGACTCCACACAGGAAGACCCATCTGAACCGGATTCAAACCAGCAACCTTCCTGCCCCGATTGTGTTTATTCAGATGAAGAATGTGTTTATTGAAATGACACAACACAAGCAGAATATATAAATCCTCTATAAAGAGTCACATACAGTGTGTTTAAGTTTGTCTTTATTATTTTCCACCTTTGTCCCTCAGTATGTCTCCATGTGTGTAGAACCACATTCTGTGTAGATGTTTGTTTATGATCTTAAAGTTCCTGGATTCACGTCACAAATTGATTTAGTTCAACACAAAGTTAAACACATTGAAATCACTTTGAGTTTAAAATCAGAGTTTTGTCTTTGACACAAAAGATCAAAACTCTGGACTTAAAAATGGGACGTTTTCATTTCTGCATCAGGTGCAGAGCGGTGGTGGCTTTTCTCCTTTTGACCCACAGGTGGCGCTGCAGTATAACAGCAGCACATCCCAGTCAAAGCCTTTATATTCAGTCTATGAGTCAAACACATGGATCATTTCCTCTGTGACAAACCAGATGTAACGAGAAGAAAAACATCTCAGAGAGAAAAGTTCTGTTTCTACTTGTCTCTGCTTTAATGCTCAATAAACATCCTTCCACCGACTTCACTGGAATCATGACTCAGTGTTTCTTAACTCTTCAAACAAACAGGTGGAAACATCTCGTCCTTGGTGCAGGTAAAAGAACAAAATCACCAGTTTGACATAATGGAAACAAGCAGAAGAAAAGTGAATGAGACATTTACAGTATGAAGAAGAGTCGATGAAGAGCAGAGCATCTTTAAGTCTCTGAGGAAACTGTTTTCAAGGATTTTATACAAACGTCCCTGTGGTGTGTGCACCATAACTACTAATTAACTTTAAACCATTTGTAAACCAGTTTGTAATTTAAGAAATGAAATGCCAGTTTATTCAGATGCATGTATTCCTGTGTGATGAAATCTGGCGATACTATGAGTTCCCGTAGCAGGAGGGAAGGTGAAGGACTACACATAATACTCTGTTCCCAATATAGAGATGGATCAAAGGAGCCAAAGAATGGAAAGACTGGGTTTGTTGTCCCAGAATTAAATCTAAATATAAAGGAAAGAACAGCAGATCACAGTTTATACAGTTGAGATGTTTGCAATAGCAACGGCATCACAGTGGACAGAGCAAAACCAGATGAGTCAGCATTGGTATCATTACAGTCATCCCACAGCAGAGCAGATACACTGGATGAAACACACCAGACACTATTCAGACGACATCACACACAGAAGTCCGGTTCATGTGGATCCCAGCTCACTGAGCATCGAGGGCAATGAAATGGACAAAACAATCTTTAAAACAGGAGCGAGTCACAGAGGAAGCTTTCAGTGAGGCCCAAGCTAAAGCAGGAAGTAGAAGCAACATCATGACTGACTGGAAAAACAATGAGGGAGGAAAAGGATCATCTATATGAAATAAAACAAAAAGTGGGAGGAATGAAAACAATGATTAAAACAGCAGAGAGCAAACAGTCGTATCAAGGTGAAGATGAGGACTCACAGGATTAAACACAACAATCATTTAATATCATCCATCAGTGTGAATGTGGCTCAGGGGAAGAAAGTGTGGAGCATCAGAAATATAAAGAGAAAGAGAAAAGCTACAGAAGCAGCCGAGGAAATGTTAAACCTAAAGAATCTGTTCAGTGTTGAGGAAGAGAAATATAAAGTTTGAGTTTTTAAAAGAAACTGGATCAATGAGGAGGATTTAAGTTGAAGGGTTTGTTATTTGTCTTCATGTATTTCTGCAGACCAAACACTCCAGCACAGTAGGTGGCGCTCATGCCCTTGAACCTCAGGTGCCACCCTCCATGAAAGCAGAAGAAGATCCCGGAGCAGTGGCCCCGCCCACCTGCAGTAGGTGAAGCTCATCACTCAGCTGATTGGAGGAACTCAGGGGGAGGAGCTACCACACGTCACTACAGCAAACAGCGTTTTAACAGAGACTTTCATTTGAACCAGTTTCACACCTGAAGCCAACTGAACGTGTTTCACACCGACTCACAGATTCCTTCCTGTTCACAGTCATTTCCTCTGAGTGGGTCACGTAGCTCTTCCTGTTAGCGTTAGCATTGATGTGTTGACTCCATTGTTGCAGAGTGTTGTTGCTTTGTCAGCTCATTAACGCAGCTGCTCTAATTCTTCATATCATTATTAATAACCACACTAACGGCTTCATTGTGTGTGTGTTCAGCAGAGAGCTGACTGGAAAAATGATAACAAAATTATACATATACTGTATAATTTAACACATTTTTGACCCCAGATGCTGAGTCTCAAATAGTAATAGACTAGTGCATCTGAACTTCAGGGACAACAAGCAGGAGAAAGAGAAGTTAAACATTTATACTGTAATAGAAATTTTCATACAGGACACAGCAATACAATTATCATTTTGGAGTTTAATTCAATAGCCGTCTGCGGACTTTCCTTCGATACCCATCCGTTAGCAGGTCAGAGATCATTCCAAAAAGAGAGAGAACTAACGAGAAACTTATGGAATAGTATTTAAAAAGTCTGAGAATTTAGGAATCAAGACGCCATAGATGTAAACATGTCATTCTGGTTTATACCCATGTTAAAAAGATCTCGTAGCTGAATATACCACAATAACACCACAAACATTGTGGGCAGAACAACACGACACATTTCCCCTCTCAGAATCTTCAGCTTCTACCTGTGTTGCACGTGTTGTGAGGTTTGCATGTGAGACACGAGGACAGAGACACGGACCTGAAGGAGAAGACACACAGCTCGTCCAAGATGTGAAGTTTCCCCGTCTGGTAGAAGTGGAGGACGTACGGGAACAGGCCGGGATTCCTGTCAAAATAAAACTCCTTCTGCTGCACGTCGTAGTCGTCACACACCTGCGAGAGGAAGGAGCGGAAAGAAGGATTCAAGTTATTTGTAGGATAAATTCAAAATGTAATTATTTAGCGAGAAAGGAGAAAAGATTCAAGGAGATTTATTGTGATTCCAGAACATGAGAAGGAACAGAACTGAGTCCTGAGGCGGCAAAGAAATTAAACACTGGAATATAGAAACTGAGCAGAAGCAGCAAAGAAATACAAAGAAATACAGAAAATAAAACTATAGAATCTGAAACTTAACAAGAATAAAAACAATGCAGATTAAAAAGGTGCAAATGAGGATTGATGAATATGAGTAGAGATATTCAAGTGTTACATGAAAGAGTCTCTGGTGAAGTAAAGAAGAAAAGTGAACATTGAGAAGTTTATGACGACAAATGTCAGAGTGAGTCGATGTTAGAAAACATCTGGAAAAGCTCTGGAACATTTTAACACGTGACGGACGTGAAACTGGAAGAACAAAGATCTCAGGATGAAGAAGAGGAGCCGGACACGTAGAAGACGAAGACGTCCACTTGGAAACACGAGGAGATTCCAGATCTTCTGGGTCCGGTATTTCAAAATGATCCGACAGGATTAATTCACCTGGATTGGATTAAATCCTGATCAGATCCTAAAAACGGGTATTTCAAAGCAAATCTGATCCTGAAGATTCAGATTCAGATTTGGCAATCCAATCCTGCCTTTGATCCGGATTAAAAGCTGCTGTTGAGTATTTCAAAACTTAAGTGGGAAATCTGGATCAGTTTGATCCTAAAAATCAGGATCACCCTGATTCCACCTCAGAGGTGGATTTGAGGGAGATTACATGTTAAGATTTGAACAGTTGAAGTGTAACTGCTCCCAAAGTTCTTTGTTTAATACAACTAAGCTTCACTGCTGTTTGATCAATGTTTATTTCCTTTTCACGTTCCTTTTTTTTTCTGCAAACATGCACGCTGTTCACTGCAATGCTTTAACAAATCGGCGTCAGAAGTGCAACACTGAATAAACATTACACTACTGCGTGTAAGTGACATTACAAACTCCAATTAACAAGGAATTATGAAGGAAAAACAATGTGATTTATTAAACAAACAGTGTTAAACTATGCAGTATACATTTCAGTCTTTTAACTGCTTTTCCAGCAACTGAATTCTTAACTTCACTTCTTCTTGTTTAAGAAGTGTTAGTTTGATTTGTTCATTTGTTAGAATTATTTGTTGCTGAGCCCGTTCCGTTTCCACCTTCAGCAGTTCATTGTAGCCATCCCCCTTCTCAGCTTGCCTTTTGCGCTTACATGGTGGTGGTGGTGCCGGTGGATTCCACATCTCCTCCAAGACAGGGCTCTGGCTTGTGCTGGGCTCTTCAAATGCCAGCTCCACAGGGGTGAGGGTGACCAATTCAGCAGACAGGTTCAGAGGCTCCGTGGGGTCGATTGACTCCCCTGTACCAGCTGGCAGTATTCCAAACAAGGCTTGGGAACTCTCACCTCCTATGATGTCCAAAACCGTATCAGTGAACTCCCCACGTTTTATGGACTTGTTCCCTGTTTGGGGGTTTTTCGCCTCAGAATGGTCCTTCGTAGCCTTTTGCTTTAAGTTTTTCCACCTAAGCCGAACCTGCTCAACACTCCGCCGTTGGCCACTACCAGTGGCATTAATTTGCCTTGTTATGTCGGCCCATATTTTATTTTTTACTTTTGAGGACAGAGAACTCTGTCCAGGACCACTAAAACCTCCAAAAAGGGCCTGGTAATTGGCACGAACACCCTCCAAAAGGGCCGTTGTCTCTGCTGTTGTGAAATTACTTCCTTTATTCTTCTCCATGTTGTCTGAGAAAGCCCTATCACTAAGGAAGGCCTTAAATACCATAAAGCTAAATTGAAAGCAGGTGAGAAAGAACAGGTCAGAGACTTTAAAACTGGGCTCATTAGGTCAATGACCTTTGCTTCTGCAACATGACATCCATAGTACATGTCCTGCGGCACCGTCAGACACGATACAAGCCTCGTCAGTATGTCCAACGAGGTAATTTCATTGAGCAGTACTCAAATGATGAGCTTTATGCACGGTTTAGATTTCGAAGAGAAGATATTTTGTATATATGTGAAATTCTTCGCCCACATCTTCAACGTCCTACAAGAAGGAGTCATGCCTTAACTGTGGAGGAGCAGGTGCTTATTGCCCTACGTTTCTTTGCCTGTGGATCCTTCTATGAAGTCATTGCAGATGGCCTGGCTGTGACAAAGTCTACAGTGGGACACGTCATGCATTCAGTGGCAGCAGCCCTGGCTGGTCTAATTCACCAGTATGTGAGATTTCCAGATACTGAGGAAGAAATAACACAAACCAAGAGAAAATTCTTCTCAATTGCCAGGATGCCTAACACTATTGGTGCCATTGACTGCACCCACATACACATTCAGGCACCCCATGAAAGAGAATGGGAATTTGTCAACAGAAAGGGACGGCATAGTATCAACGTGCAGCTCATAGGGAATGCTGACCTTAAAATAACCAACTGTGTTGTGAGATGGCCTGGTTCTGTACATGATGCACGGATTCTAAGAGAAAGTCATCTCTACAGAAGACTGCAACAAACTGCGCCGGATGGTATCCTCCTGGGTGACATTGGCTACCCACTTCTACGGTGGCTTATGACCCCCTTTGCTACTGTCACATGTGACCCACAGCAGAGGTATAACAATGCACACAGCGCAACAAGGGGAACAATTGAGCGTATCAATGGTGTTTTAAAACGCAGATTTGCCTGCCTGAACTATCTTTGTGTGGAGCCGAAGCAGGCCTGCAATATAATATCTGCCTGCATTGTTCTTCATAACATTGCCCAATTGAGAAGAGTTCCTCTGAATGAAGACATCCTGGACAGACCACCACTTGAGGCAGAAGTACCACAGCTGCAGCCACCACCACCACCACCACCACATCAAGCAGATGAACCAGCAGGAAGAGCAGTTCGAAATGCCATGGTTAATTTGTATTTCTCTTGATCCTCATTGATAAGGTCTGGTGCTTTTGTTTAACAAAACTTCGATTTGTATGTTTAAGTTTGAATATGAATGCCTTATTTAAGTAACAGTTTTTTTTGTTAAGTTACCCACTGATAAAGGCCTCCACTGAAACTCTGTCAAATGTTTTTATTCACATGCATTCAGCACACACACTTAATTTTCATAGCCAAAGCTCAAAAAGTAATGCCATTTGGAGCAAGTCTGTGCAAGTCTCTTCCCACAGACATCTGTAAAGAAAATCTAATATTAAGGTTTTAGGGCTGTCCCCTTTGTTAACAACTGTTTCCTAAAAAGATATGTACAACACATTTTAAAATCTACACACAATGCCTTGCGAGTGAATGCATTCAAATGGACTGTGGACCGCAACATACAGACGCTAGCCTATTTACTAGCTTGTTAGCTCCATAACACAGGAGTCAATGGAGCAGCGTTAGCTCGCATTAGCGCGAACTCTGCTTAATTCGAGATCGCCGAGCTCTTCTTTCAACTTTGTGCTGATTTACATAATTGGTTAACTCAATATAATGATTGCCTTTCATCTAGTCTGAGGACGCATCAACACTGGCTAAGATTATACTTTAATTCAGAGACAATAGTTGAGCTAGCTTCTCCTTTTTCTGTAAAATGTTGGCTCCATTTCCTGTTTCCTGTCTGTGATCCAGGGGGCGGGACGGATTTGGACATCCCAATCTGCCGGTATCAGGATCACTCTGATCCAATCCAGCAAAGTTTTGAAATACCGGGATAGATCAGGTTGATCCGTGGCTGAGGACAGGGGGATTTGGTTATCCGGATCATTCTGATCTGGATTACAAGTTTTGAAATACCGGCCCCTGATTCTTATTTGGATCTGCACCACATTGCACTCATAGATATTCGTCCTCAGTGGTCGTGTGTCTTTCTTTGTTCTTCAGCTGCTAGTATTTGATTGTTTTTTGTATTGTGATCATTTTGACTAATCGCAGCTTTAAATTCTTTTTAAATCGAGGCCTGGACGTGACTCAGATCTTTTCTTTCAGTCACATGTGCTTCTTAACTTCATCTGAATGCAGCAGACAGTCACACACTGATGTGATGAACCACACAGTGGAAACAAAAGCTCAATGTTCACTGGACCTGAGCCCAGAAGACTTTGACTGGAAATTAGATCCTGAGACTGAATGTGAGTGAGTCCACGTCTGAGCTGAGTGAAACAACAGAAGTGATCTGGTTCCTTCTTTTCTCCTTCATGTTATTCTCTCCGTCTCCTGGTGTGAACATCAGATCTGTGCAGAGCTGCTCCGACAGGACGGAGGAGCTCCACCCTGAGAGTGAGATGTAATGATGTCACAGTCTGTGAGTGTGTGCTGCAGGAAAGGGCCTCGTCTCAGACAGGTGTTCAACCTCATGTGGACTTGATGGTGTTTTTAACAGAGCAGCCGGACTTCACCTCTTCTCTTCTTCTGCTGCTGTTTAATCCAGTTTCTCCTTCTCTCTCCGTTAGAGGATGGAGGCCGAGGTAGTGAGGAGTCACTGCTCCTCCAGGATGTTGGAGCGAAGCTTTGAGGAACTTCTACATGTTAGTTAAGTGAAAAAGATAAAGCTCCTGAAACACCTCAGTGATCCACACCTTATCTTATCTTATCTTATCTTATCCAGTCTTATCTTATCTTATCTCATCTTGTCTCATCTTATCTTATATCGTCTCATCTCGTCTCAATTCCCAGTCATGATTCGATGAAGCCTCACATTTCTCCAGAGTCTGAACCTGTAGATGTTCTGGATGCTGCAGGTTGAGTTCAGAGAAGTTCATGTTTGTCAGTGTCAGCAGGATTACACACAAACTACTGGACCAATCATCATGAAGCTTGGTAGAAGGAAGTGCTGAGTCAGGGAAAGAATCATTAAAGTTAAGTCACAGTGGACTTTTTAATCTCTTTTTATCATTGTGAGTTACATTTGTCAACATTTTCACAGATTTTCTAATTCATGCATGAGTGACCTTCTGGTTTCCTCTTTTTTCCCATCATGCACTGACCCCAGACGAACAGTGAGCCCACGTGGCCCCTCCCCCTGGTCGATGGAGGACCCGTGCTGAGGCCTCAGGGAGCCGCCTGCTGCTCACACAGAAATAAAGTTGATATATAATTCAGCAGGAGGAAGCTCAGCGGCTTGAAATCTCAGCGGTGGAGAGAAGAAGAAAAACACACCTTCGATAACAAAGTCCCTTCGACACCGAACACGATGCGACTTCACTTCACTGCAGACAAAAGAAATCTGTTCACGCTCGGCTCCAGTTTGAGATTTTGACTTCATGTTTTCTTTCAGATGAGAGGAAATAAAATATTCAAAGTGCACATTTAGATTTTTATTTGATTAACGTTTGTGTTTGTGGATTAAAATCACAGTGTAAATATTTAAGGGCTCAAAATGAGTTTTTTCTTCATGTTCTGAAACTTTAGTAGTTTTATTCGAGTTTTATTCCTGTTTTATTCTGAAGGTCTTTTTACTGAAGGGTTTGTTAATATGATTCATATAATGTTATTTGTTCATATAATTTACAGCCTGATTTATAAAACATTTTATTCATAATAACTGTACATTCAGATTTATAATTGTTTCAAAGTGATGAAAAAGAGATACTAGTTTATTTTGTACTATTTAGTTTTATTTTATGAGGATTAGGTTTGATAAAAGTCAGTTTTATTTGTTTTGCTGATTGTTGTGTTTGCATGTTGTTGTCCTGTTGACTTGAAAACCAACAAATATAATGAAAAAAAGAGAAAACTATTTGCTTTCTCTGTGATTATTGTTAAAAGCTCTGAATGAATAAAATGCCACCGTTATGGTTGTTAATAATAATAATAATGATGATAATAATGGTAATAATAACAACACATCCAAAATCTCGGATGTGTATATCGTCAGAATCATAAAGGAATTGTAAGAAACTGTGTTTAAATTGAAATTACTTCAGATAGTTTATAAACAATCTAATATTTATTGACTTAATCTGAGCATTTATTATTTTATTGCCTATTCTTTTTAAATTATTTTATAATCACTATAATTATATTTTACACTCTCACGTGTTCTCTTCACCTCTTTTTTTTGTTCTTCTTTTAACGTGAATATTAGTATTGATAAGTTTACTCACTCGTTCATCAGCATCCTCCTCAGATTCAGATTCACCCCATCACAAGTCCAGAGGTTTATCACTTTCACTGATGAAACCGATGCAGAGAAACACAAAGCATCTTCCCCTTCTTCTCCTTCTTCTCCTCCCTCTTCTGCCTCCTCCTCTGCTTCTTCTTCTTCCTCCTGTTCTTCCTCTGAATAAAACTCTCTCAGTCCATCGCTCTGTGTTTGTGTAACATCACTGAGAAAAGAAACAGCTGCAGCATCCTACTGTCTCTCTCTCTCTCTCTCTCTCTCTCTCTCTCTCTCCCTCTCTCTCATGGTTGTTTCTGTGACGTGTTAGCGCCCCCGAGTGGTTGATTCAAATCTAATAATCTTTATTTAAAGCTGCTCACACACACACAGTGATAATAAGTTGGAAACGACCTCGAGCTTCTTCACTTTATTAATATTCTGTGTCTCAGCTGAGATTTAAATATTAAATTAAATCCCAGTTGTCATCAACTCATCAGTTTTTTAAATGACTCATGTTTCTCTCAACCCACAGAGACACGTTCACAAGCAGCTCAGAGTTTTTAGTTTCACTCAGCTGACACAACGGTCAAGTTTCCTCTCAACAAATCAACACGGAAATAAAGAAAGTCACGTTTATTATATGACGCAATAGATGATGTGTTTATTTACTCATTTATTTTGTCAAGAATTAATTTTTTATGTTTTAATTTGAAGAGGAAAAACAGTAAAGTAACACAAATGAGGTGAAATGATGAAGAGCTGCTCGTCTCATAAAAGAAGAAAACACTAAACAACAGCAGTTTTTATGTCTTTCATATTTTGAAGAAAGATCTAAACACACGTAACCATTAATCTCACATCAGTAAAATTAAGTTTTCTTCATTGTATTTGTAAAATTCAATTTTTATACATCAAAAAATATCTTTGTTAACCAATTTAAAAGACCAACTCTTGATTTGAAAAACTAAAATAATTTATATCTGTCGCGCATTTCACATTTCACAGCCATGTCCGTGAGGAGGGTGCCACCTAGTGTCCAGACTTTGGTTTTACATCTCAGGGTAGATCTTCACTTCTTTAATGAAAATGTCTTCAAGCTGCAGAACCAGCAGATCAAAGTCATTTATCTTTTGTTTAACATGATGTTGTTACAGTTAAAGTGACGCGTCGGCCATCTTTATTTAAAGACTTTGATCTTAAGTCTCCTCAAGGATCAAAGTTTCTTCTACATGTTTGAAGTGGAGTGAGAAAACAGTTCTTCAGTTTCTTGTCATCTGCATCTTCACCACTAGATGTCACCAAATCTGACACATTAGTAGTAAAAACAAATGTGGCTTTTAACCCTTTATAGAAACATGAGGTTTTGACATCATCAGAGCAAGTACCACGTTTTAAAACCATCTTTAAGGTCGTTCACCGTAGAACCTGTTTGGATCTTCTCCGAAGTTCCACCACCTTGTTTTCTCCAGTGTTGCAGCACCGACAGCAGAAGAGTAGTCTGATGAGGCCGTTGAACTTCTTGTCTCTGACGCCGTAGATGAGCGGACTGAGCAAACGGGGCAGCACATTGGTGAACAGGAAGGTGACGAAGAGGATGGTGGTGCGGTCGTTGGTCCACGTGGTGACTAGAGCGATGTTGATGAAGGGCGAGAGGAGCGACAGCGTGCAGATGAACAGCTGGACTCCGTGCAGCAGGATGGTGTTGAGGGCGTTTCTGGCCGAGGCCCGGTAAGATCCGGAAACTGTCCGGGCGGTTTAGAGGACTTTGAGGAAGGTGATGATCAACATCAGGAAGACAAAGGAAACATAAGAACCTGACGGAGAGAAAATCACTTTAATCTGTTAACATCCGTCTGCTATGAGGCTCATTTAAACATCATGATGAATCACATTGTACGGCTCAGTCCCAGGAGAGGCTCACAGTCAGGACTCAGTGTGAGAGTGAAGATCTGGATTCATGATCCCACACCGTCCATTATTAACTAAATACATGATCCTAAGTTTGTCATCGACATCATAACATCACAATAAAACATGAACTGTGAACCAGTTCATCTTCATGGGTATGAACTGGACTCTGAACTGGTTCCACAGGGAGGAGGAGCCTGAGAACAGAGAGGAGGAGCCTGAGAACAGGGAGCAGTCAGACTCCATTTTCACCTGGACGAGCAGAAGGAAGGAAAGTGAGCAGGTGAGTGTGAACACAACTTTCTGAAAGTTTTACTGTCTCACTCTCACACCTGCTGTTAACATCCGTCTGCTGATCACATGACTCTAAGTTTGTCAGTTCACACCTGGTGACAGACGTCATGTGATCGGATCCCAGAGACAGATGTGAACAGCAGGTCTGGATCAAAGAGCCTTCAAAGGACTAATTAACAGAGTTAACTCAGTTTTTCACTTTTTATCTTCATCTGTTCATCAAGTGTTTAATAACACAACGTGTTTTCACAATCATACGTTACAGCAGTGGTCACCAACCAGTGGAGAGTCTTCACTGTGGATCCCAGTAAAGCTCTGGACTCACTGGCTGAGGTGTGAGGAGCATCGACCTGCAGAGCCAGGTACACACACACACACACACAAACACACACACGCACGCACGCACGCACACACGTACACACACACACACACACGCTGCTTGAAGCTTCTGACTGATGTGCTCTCAGTGTTACTGTCTATAAAGTTCTGTAATTCATTTCCAGACTTTATGACGTGAACATGATACTAGATGTTGAGTTTCCTTCTCTTAGTGGCCGGGGGTTGAAGGACACATGAACTTTTACAAGCTTGTTGTAATTAACTTTAATATAGTTGATTGGTCTGAGTGTAGATTAGGAAATGCTCAAGTTGCAAAAACACTTTGTTATTCAACGTTTGTTTATGGCTCTGCAGGTTTATTGGTGGATTTACAAATGACCTAAACCAAAATTTCATGAAAGGAACCTCTATTATTGTACTTGTACAATAGTACACCTCCACACCCTTATTGGCTGGTACCCTAAAAGATATATTAATATTATTGATTTAATAATGTTCTCAATCAAATGTCCTTTCTCTTAGTGAAAGAGGTTTTAATGTAACTACAGCCTTCCTGAGGTTTCTGATGTGATCACTGTATTTCCTTGTATATAATAAATGAATTGATTCAGTCAACAGAAATGCTGCAGTGTTTTTATTTTGAAATGGGTAGGCTACAGGAAGTGTTGCAAATATTTGTGTATGTGACATTTTCAACAGAAAAACATTGAAACTGGTGTGAAAGATCATTTCACTGTGATCTGCTGAAAACTGAGCGCAGAACCAGAAGGAAATAGACCAGACCTTGAATATCTAGAAGAGCAGCGCGGCCTGAACCACAACTGAGCCGCAGCCGGCCCGGTGCAACATGGACGAGGACACTTCAGAGCAAGTTGAACCCTCACACACAAAGTAAGAGACCTGCTACAAACATGTGAAGCTCCAAACTGAATCCTCACAGAATGAACCAGTGAATGATGTGTTCTGAATAAAAACATGTTTGTGTTTGCAGAGGTCAGGACCACAGACTGAGAGCAGAGTCTCCAGGGTCCAGCTGTCTGTCTCTGAGGAGTGACCGGTTCAAAGATCTTCTTCTATTCTTCAGTAAGAGTGACATGTCCATTGCTCCTCCTGTAGTCTTCAGTAATGAACCTGGACCCTCAAACACAAAGTAAGAGACCTGCTGCAAACATGTGAAGCTCCAGACTGAATCCTCCGAGGATGAACTAGTGAATGATGTGTTCTGAATAAAACATGTTTGTGTTTGCAGAGATCAGGACCACAGACTGAGAGCAGAGTCCCCAGGGTCCAGCTGTCTGTCTCTGAGGAGTGACCGGTTCAAAGACCTTCTTCTATACTTCAGTAATGAACCTGGAACCTCACACACAGAGTAAGAGACTGTTTCTACTGTGACCTGCTCTGAAGAGGATCTAGTTTCCTCTAGTGTGGCCCCTGCATTAGGACACAGCTTCATTGAAGTTGGTGACAAATCTCTCAGAATCACTCAAAGAGCTCAGACCTCCACCAAGAACCAACACGCTCCTTATGAAACCCCTTTGAAATCAACTAGAGACTCATTTTGATTTGGATCGGCACCAAATTCAACACACTGGTAAACATCAGTCATCTGAACATGTCTGTGAAAGAGAAACCTCCCCCCCCTCCGATCTGGTTCACAGACCACAACCTTCCACCAAGTTTACTGGTAATCTCTTGTTTTTTATAACCCAACTAACGAACCAACCAACACACAAACATACTGGGTGAAAACAAAACCTCCTTGACAGAAGTAATGACAACCTGTGACTGTGACACGTGAGTGATCAGGACATGTCTTCACAGGGAGAGGAAGAGGAGTCATGTTTCTCAGGAGGAGCAGTCGTCCTGCTGTGCTTCGTGTCAGGACGTCCTGAAGGATCCAGTCTCCACCAGCTGTGGACACTGGTTCTGCAGACAGTGCATCACCTCATACTGGGACCAGTCTGGTTCTTCAGGAGACTCCTCCTATCCCCAGTGTGGACAAAGATCCAGAACAGGAGCTGGAGGTCAGACAGCCGGTCAGAGCAGCACTGTACATGTGTCTGCTGATGTCTTCACTTCTGACAACAGCGCATGTGGTTTTATTTTGTTCCTTCATACAGCATCAACATTTAACATCGTTATAAAAGCACAAAGTTAAAAAGCTTTTATTTTCTGTAGTTTTTCTGTATCTGATGAAAACAATTAGCAGATTCTCAGATTCTCTGTCTCTGACATTGTTTCTTGTTTTTCAGCAGATCGTGGTCTTCAGGAGGTTTTAGATGAACATCAGCTCAGTCTGAGGAGGAGATGTGAACATGTGACTGAAGGAAGTGATGCAACAGGAAGTAGAACCCTCCTCAACAGGATCTACACTGAGCTCTACATCACAGAGGGACAGAGTGAAGAGGTTAATACTCAACATGAGGTGTGGCAGCTTGAGACGGCTTCCAAGATGAAGATCCTCCACGACACTCCCATCAGGTGCCACGACATCTTTAAAGCCTCCACTGACCAGCAGAGACGCATCAGAGTCGTCCTGACCAACGGCGTCGCTGGCGTTGGAAAAACCTTCTCGGTGCAGAAGTTCACTCTGGACTGGGCAGAGGGTTTAGAGAACCAAGATGTGGGTCTTCTGACTGTGCTTTCGTTCAGGGAGCTGAACCTGGTGAAGGACCAGCAGCACAGTCTCCTCACGCTGCTCTGTGTTTTCCATCCAGCGTTACAGAAGCTCACGGCAGAGACGCTCGCTGTCTGTAAACCTTTGTTCATCTTTGACGGCCTGGATGAAAGCAGACCTTCTCTGGACTTCAACCACAGGGAGCTTGTGTCTGAGGTCACACAGAGGTCATCAGTCAACGTGCTGCTGACAAACCTCATCCGGGGGAATCTGCTTCCCTCGGCTCTCGTCTGGATAACCTCCAGACCTGCGGCGGCCAATCAGATCCCTCCTGCATGTGTCGACAGGGTCACAGAAGTACGAGGCTTCACTGAGGCCCAGAAGGAGGAGTACTTCAGGAGGAGATTCAGTGATGAAGACCTGTGCAGCAGAATCATCTCACACATCAAGACGTCCAGGAGCCTCCACATCATGTGTCAAATCCCAGTCTTCTGCTGGATCAGTGCTACAGTTCTGGAGCACATGTTGACCACAGACCAGAGAGGAGAGCTGCCCAAGACCCTGACTGACCTGTACTCACACTTCCTGCTGGTTCAGACAAAGAGGAAGAACAACAAGTACGGTGAGGGACATGAGAAGACTCCACAGCAGCTGACGGAGGCTGACAGGGACGTTCTCCTGAAGCTGGGGAGGCTGGCACTTAAACATCTGGAGGAAGGAAACATCATGTTCTACCAAGAAGACCTGGAGCGGTGTGGTCTTAATGTCACAGAGGCCTCGGTGTACTCAGGAGTTTGTACTGAGATCTTCAGAGGAGAGTGTGTGATCTTCCAGAAATCAGTCTACTGCTTTGTTCATCTGAGCGTTCAGGAGTTTCTGGCTGCAGTCTACATGTTCCACTGTCACAACGAGAGGAACACAGAAGAACTCAACAACATTTGGGGACACATACAGTACCTTCTCCCTGAATGAGCTCCTGAAGAGAACCATGAAGAAATCCCTCACCAGTACAAATGGTCATCTGGACCTGTTTGTTCGCTTCCTTCACGGCCTCAGTCTGGAGTCCAACCAGAGAGTCTTAGGAGGCCTGCTGGGTCGGACAGAGAACAATCCAGAGATCATCCAGAGAGTCATCAACAACCTGAAGGAGATGCAGAGTGATGACATTTCTCCTGACAGAAGCATCAACATCTTCCACTGTCTGACTGAGATGAACGACCACTCAGTTCATCAGCAGATGCAACAGTTCCTGACGTCAGAGAACAAATCAAAGATGCAACTCTCTGTCATCCACTGCTCAGCTCTGGCCTACATGCTGCAGATGTCAGAGGAGGTTCTGGATGAGTTGGACCTGAAGAAGTTCAACACATCAGACCAGGGTCGATGGAGACTGATCCCAGCTGTGAGGAACTGCAGGAAGGCTCGGTGAGTCCAGACATGATCAATAACATGTTCAATCAGTGGAGATGAGTCAAATACACTCAGTGTTAAATGAGTGTGTGTGTGTCTGTGTGTGTGTGTTTTTGTGTGTGTGTGTAAAAAAGTTATTTTTATTCTCATACATTCTCATTAATCTCATGTACATATGAGAACAACTACATCAGATGCGGAGAGTGAAATCCAATGTGATCACTGTGCTGGACTTTGAGGGTTCAGACATACGGCCATGTGGGGTGCAAGGAAGATTATTTTATATACTGTGTATATATATATTTATATATATATATGAGCACACAGATAGCACAGAATGAGGAGACGATCACTGAATCAGTGTTTGGATGAGAATCACTGACGGTTCCTTTAAACTGAAGAAGCAGGAAATATAGTTTATTCTTCTTTCTGGTCAAACTAGAGTTCCCACCCTGCGTCCACCACCAACCAGTGCAGTGTCCGTCCCTCCAGGTTCCTGACATGTTGACTTCACAATAATATGAGGTCACTGTGACCTTGACCTTTGACCACTGAAATCTAATGAGTTCCTCTGTTAGTCTGAATGAACACTTGAACCAAATCTGAAAGAATTCTTGAGGTGTTTTTAACAAAATTGGGATTTACTAGGGTGAGGGTCACATGATCATGTTTTGTATGAATGTTGTGTTTTTTTATTTAATTCTCACAGAATTGATATTTTCTTTAATAACAGACTCGTTGGTTGTTACCTCTCAGAGACTCACTGTGAAGTCGTGGCCTCAGCTCTGAAGTCAGACCCCTCACATCTGAGAGAACTGGATCTCAGTGAGAACTTCCTGCAGGATTCAAGAGTGAAGCTGCTGTGTTCTGGACTGGAGAGTCCAAATTGTCGACTGGAGACTCTGAGGTCCTTAAATCCTTCTTCACTTTTCAGACTTTCTTTCTTATTGGGACATTATTTATTTAAATGGTCTCAGTTCTGCTCTGCTCACTGTCCCTCAGTCATCTGTCCCTCACCCAGCCTGTCAGTCACGTCCACCTCATCAACTCCATTCACCTGCACTCACCTGCTCCTGATCACTGAGAAAGTGTCAGTAAATAACATGTGGACTGAGGCCGACCACTCGTACTCCTCAGGTTTTCAGAATAAGACACATTCTTATTGGAACACGTTGGACAGTTGATAAGTATAGAAACAAACGGGAAGTGACATCAGGAGCCGTCCCTACTTTAAACAGTCTTTAATTACACAAACCTGCTCAGTGACCAAACACAGAGAAGAAGCTGATGAATGAAACAATGGTCAAACATGTCTGATCTGATATTTATCTTCAGGTCAAAGACTGGACTGAGGTCAGCAGCATGTTGAGAGTCTGTGTTGACATGATGACGATCCACAACAACAGGAGGACACATTCTAATATTCATATTTATTTATCCAGGTTGAGGGGCTGCAGACCGTCAGAGATCAGCTGTTCATCTCTGGCTTCAGCTCTGAGGTCAAACCCCTCTCATCTGAGAGAACTGGATCTGAGTGACAACAAGCTGCAGGACTCAGCAGTGAAGGAGCTGTGTGGTTTTCTACAGAGTCCAACCTGTCGACTGGAGACTCTGAGGTCAGTTCACTGGCAGACTTTTGTAGATCTCATATCTATAAAACAGCATTTATACACAATTTATCTCATTTAATTCTATTTAACATAATTCCTCCACATACGTAACTTGAATCTATTCATTAATTAATCTGGGACATTTAAAATATTCAGCTACTTGTTAAAACACTGAGTTTAGTTCTGGATTTCATAAACTGATCTGCATGACAGAGACTGGGTCCAAATAATGTATTAGTACTGAATCAGCTTGTTTTTAGTCCAACATGTCTGAAATCATATTTATCTTCCATGTTATGAGTCTGTGCTCACATGAATATGTGTCTGTTATTTTCACACATGAACTCAGTTTAATTTACAGTTAAGTTTTATTCTTTATCCAGGTTGGAGTTTTGCAGTCTGTCAGAGATCAGCTGTTCTTCTCTGGCTTCAGCTCTGAGGTCAAACCCCTCTCATCTGAGGGAACTGGATCTGAGAGGAAACAACCTAGAGGACTCAGGACTGAAGGAGCTGTGTGGTTTTCTACGGAGTCCAACCTGTCGACTGGAGACTCTGAGGTCAGACATCATGTTCTAATGTTAAAGGTTCAGTGTGTAGAATGTAGTGACATCTAGTGGTGAAGTGTCGTGTTGCAGCTGAATCTTTCACACATCAACTGTGGAACATGTTCTCACAAGTGGGTCGGACATTTTCTGGAGCTGAAGCAGCAGCAGGAGATTGTCCGGGTCCGACTCGTTCACAGCAACAGGAACATGTGGGAACATTCAGACGAGGGCCGGAGCCAAAACACATATCTGCATGATAACCATGGTTACGTTAAGTTATGTTACATGTTAACTGTGAAGGAGTTAGTGACGTCTCCAGGTGTCGTACATGTGAACGTAGTCCACTTGTTCACGTGTACATCTCCTGAACATGTCCAGCAAGATATTTAGAGACATTTATTGGTGGAGTTACATATTACAAGCAACTGAACCCCGAGGACACGAGGACTTTCAAGTTGTTTTCAGTCATGAACTCTGTAAAATAGTGTCTGGACATTTTCTGGACTTTGACTTTCACATATGAAGAGCGGGTGGAGCAGCAGGAGGCGAAGCATGTAGAGCAGCAGGAGGTGGAGCCTGTAGAGGAGCAGGAGGCGGGACATGAGGTATAAATCCTGCTGTGGAAAGATCAGTGTTGTTGTTTACAGCTCATCCACACCGGCGTCGGCCCTGATCACCGAAAGATCTGGAATCTCTTCTACGTGTACGGCTCCTCTTCTTCATCCTGAGATATTTGTGTTCTTCCAGTTTCACGTCCATCACGTGTTTGTGTCCTCAACACGTCCACTCGCTCTCTGTGAATTCTCTAGACATTCACCTGCTCTATTCTCACATGGACTCACTCAGAAAATGTATTAGGAGGCTGCAGGAAAAGTTCCAGAAAATGTCCAGAACAACTTGACTCAGACTTCAGGTCTGAAGACAGAGACAGTGATGTTTAGTCCAAGTCCTTTATTTTCACACATGAACTCAGTTTAATTTACAGCTAAATTGTATTCTTTATCCAGGTTGAAGACCTGCAGACTGACAGAGATCAGCTGTTCTTCTCTGGCTTCAGCTCTGAGGTCAAACCCCTCTCATCTGAGAGAACTGGATCTGAGATACAACAACCTGCAGGACTCAGGAGTGAAGGAGCTGTGTGGTTTTCTACAGAATCCAACCTGTCGACTGGAGACTCTGAGGTCAGTTCACCGACTGACTTTTGTAGATCTCATATCTATAAAACAGCATTTATACACAATTGATCTCATTTAATTAAAATTTAACTCAATTCCTCTTCTTACATAACTTGAATTCATTCATTAATTAATCTGTGACATTTTAAATATTCAGCTACTTGTTAAAACAATGAGTTTAGTTCTGGATTTCCTAAACTGATCTGCAGGACAGAGACCGGGTCCAAATAATCTATTTGTACTGAATCAGAATTCGTTTTTAGTTAAAAATGTCTGATTTCATATTTATCTTCCATGTTATGAGTCTGTGCTGACATGAATATGTGTCTGTTATTTTCACACATGAACTCAGTTTAATTTACAGTTAAGTTTTATTCTTTATCCAGGTTGAGGAGCTGCCGTCTGTCAGAGATCAGCTGTTCTTCTCTGGCTTCAGCTCTGAGGTCAAACCCCTCTCGTCTGAGAGAACTGGATCTGAGTGACAACGACCTGCAGGGCTCAGGAGTGAAGGAGCTGCTTGATCTAAAGCGGAGTTCAACCTGTCGACTGGAGACTCTGAAGTCAGTAGATGGTTGGAGTCAGTCCACGCTGCTTTCATCAGTATTTTACTAAACACAGTTAGTATCACAGATCCAGGGTCTGTGCTACCAAGCAGGATTTGTGGTTATCAGGTTGTCATCAGTGAAGAACTGATCAGGTGGATCTTTGTCACAGCTCTGAGATCAGTGGGACTGAAGCCTCTCCTCATCACCATGGTAACCAGGAGCTCTTTATACAGAGCAGAACCTCTGCTGAGGTCCATCTGTCTCATCTGGTCCCAGTTTGTCAGAAGCAGATGTTCATCAACACACAGTGAAACATGTCTTCACCTGTAACAGCAGTAAATCCACCTCTCAGGTGTCCACTCTGCACTTTGACATGCAGAGGACACACACTGAGCTCTTAGCGTGTTCATTCCAACACGTGAACATGAAGCAGAGAGGAAGCTGCTCCACCTCTGAACAGGACTGAAGTCTCTGCTGCTCTTTCTACTGGATGTGCTGCATCACTGACTCACAGCTGATGAAGTGAGTCTCTGTAACACTGATGTCTTCTTCTCTCAACAGGTGGAGGGACTGGACATCTTTGTGAAGGTGAGAGTGAAGAGGACAGTGTGTGCGGACGGAGGCTGAGCTGTGTCCTGAGGATCCAGAGGCTGAAGCAGCAGCAGCTTGTGTGTAGTCTCCAATCTACACAACCCCTAATCTGCATGTGTTTGTGAGATGAAGCCGGAGCAGCTGGAGAAAACACGTGGAGAACATGCAGACTCCACACAGGAAGACCCATCTGAACCGGATTCAAACCAGCAACCTTCCTGCCCCGATTGTGTTTATTCACATGAAGAATGTGTTTATTGAAATGACACAACACAAGCAGAATATATCAACCCTCTATAAAGAGTCACATACAGTGTGTTTAAGTTTGTCTTTATTATTGTCCACCTTTGTCCCTCAGTATGTCTCCATGTGTGTAGAACCACATTCTGTGTAGATGTTTGTTTATGGTCTTAAAGTTCCTGGATTCACGTCACAAATTGATTTCGTTCAACACAAAGTTAAACACATTGAAATCACTTTGAGTTTCAAATCAGAGTTTTGTCTTTGACACAAAAGATCAAACTCTGGACTTAAAAATGGGACGTTTTCATTTCTGCATCAGGTGCAGAGCGGTGGTGGCTTTTCTACTTTTGACCCACAGGTGGCGCTGCAGTATAACAGCAGCACATCCCGGTCAAAGCCTTTATATTCAGTCTATGAGTCAAACACATGGATCATTTCCTCTGTGACAAACCAGATGTAACGAGACGAAAAACATCTCAGAGAGAAAAGTTCTGTTTCTACTTGTCTCTGCTTTAATGCTCAATAAACATCCTTCCACCGACTTCACTGGAATCATGACTCAGCTTTTCTTTCCTCTTCAAACAAACAGGTGGAAACATCTCGTCCTTGGTGCAGGTAAAAGAACAAAATCACCAGTTTGACATAATGGAAACAAGCAGAAGAAAAGTGAATGAAACATTTACAGTATGAAGAAGAGTCGATGAAGAGCAGAGCATCGTTAAGTCTCTGAGGAAACTGTTTTCATGGATTTTATACAAACGTCCTTGTGCTCTCACTGTAATGCATTGCCTTGTGTTGTGTGCACCATAATTACTAATTAACTTTAAACCAATTGTAAACCAGGTTGTAATTTAAGAAATGAAATGGCAGTGTATTCAGATGCATGTATTCCTGTGTGTTGAAATCTGGTGATACTATGAGTTTCCGTAGCAGGAGGGAAGGTTAAGGACTACACATAATACTCTGTTCCCAATATAGAGATGGATCAAAGCAGCCAAAGAATGGAAAGACTGGGTTTGTTGTCCCAGAATTAAATCTAAATATAAAGGAAAGAACAGCAGATCACAGTATATACAGTTGAGATGTTGGCATCAAGTACTTGAAAGCCATACTTGAGTAAAAGTACAGCTATCTTACCTGAAAGTGACTCCGGGAAAAGTTAAAGTCACCTGTAGGAAAATGACTTGAGTCAAAGTCTAAAAGTCGCTCATAATAAATGTACGGAATTATCAAAATTAAAAATGTTAAGTGCTGTTTATCGTCTATACTGACACAAAACAAACCAAAATTGTTCCCTTGAGGCTTTACTTCAACTGACTGGAAAATTATAACAGAAATATACATATACTGTATAATATTACACATGTTTAACCCCATATGCTGTGGTTCAAATAGTAATGGACTAGTGAATCTGAACTTCAGGGAGAACGAACATGAGAAAGACAAGTTAAACATTTAGAACTATATTTAGTTTTTTAACCTCGTCTTCTTCTATCTCAGCCTCATCAAGTTTGACTTTCGTGAGACACAATGTGAGGAATTCATCTGGCGGGATTTTACACTATATTTTGAAAAGGGCAATATGTGAGAATGCAAATGTACGAATGTCTGTTGCTGCATTTTCTGGAATTGTTCCTGCAGCCTCCTGGAAAAATATCAGCTGGAGAATTCAGGAGGGAAAGGTCATGACCTGCTACTGATGTAAATATAAAGTATTTAATATAAAGGTCCATTCTAGGGTAAAGAGAACATTCATTTGTACAGTTTAGATTAAACTTGTGAAAGCATCATTAGGATTATGTTATATTCAGTCTCTTTCTGTCAATAGATCCTTTCACCTAAATCTTACACACTTGACCTTTAAATATTCAGTTGAAGATGTTTTCAGAGTTCTGAACAATCTGCTGCTTCTTCACATGAGAAACACAAACCCCAGGAAAGTGTCTGCACGTGCTCATGTCTGAAAACGTTCTGAAGGAACTTCCTGTCGTGTTGGTTTTAAAGCCTGAGTGTGTTTGTCTTCTCGATGTGTCCCTCTGCTCTGACCTGATACTCGGGGATGCTGTTGATGCACATGATGGTGATGGACGTGAGCACCACAGCGATGGACAGCAGGCTGAAGAGTTTGCTGGGGACAGAGTATCCTGGGTTCTCCAGCGTCAGCCACAGACACCTCCTGAAGTTCCCACAGCGCACCACCTGGAAGTGCTGCATGTCTCTGAGGACGGACACCAGGAGATGAAATGAAGAACACACCTGAGTACCGAGGCGAGGACGAGGAAAGTCTTTCTGTTTCACCTGTTCATGTCCGAGATCTCGTCCACAGACGTGTCCACGCTGCTGACGTCGCTCTCGTCGTCCCAGCTGTGATGGCGGCTGCTCTCCAGCTTGCGGTCGTGGTAACGGTAACTACAGCAACTGTCCAGGAAGAACTCATTGATGCCCCAGTACTCGATCTCCTGACTGTGGGAAAACCACAGAGAGACGATGTCAGGACGAGACGACGACAACTCCAACAGACTTCATCCACTGTCCCGTAAGAACAGAACTTTCTCTCCCGTCACTGGGACCAAACCTTTCCCACATTTCTCAGAGAGAGAAGAACTCAGACGTTTTCCAACTCCTCCCTCGGTGTCTGAGGTCGTCCGGCCTGGAGCTGAAACCATGTGACCTCACCAGCAGGTAGGAAACTTCACCCTACACTCGCTATTCATGCGTTTGAATGTATTGTGAGTCCATCCGCTGAAAATAATATGGTATATTCTAAGCCGCCGAGATGTCGATGTCGGTGTTGAAGGGAGGACTTCAAGGACCTGGTACTTGTTTGCATAGTAAAGTTTATTTAAAGAAGTTACAGGTCAGGACGGGCATCTAGAGACTACGCAAGCCTAATAGTGAAAATCTGACTTGCCGGGGTCAAACACACATTTACATAGAGAGGTTGTTTCCGTCCACGACTTGAGGTAAAATGACGTCTCTGACTAACGCCTGTTAAAGAACATTCCTTCTATACTGTTGGGGAGGCCCCAGTGATCTGACTTTGAACAAAGAGTCGTAAACGAGGCCTACACGCAATGCTGAGACCAGCTCTAGAGTTTTCCTGCTGGTCGAACCCCCCCAGCAGGCCCTGGGGGGGAGATGCTGCACGCAGCCCTGCAAAGACCCTAATGAAACCTGAGACGTAGGGGCGACAAGGGGCGAAGCCCGCCCCTTGTCGCCAAAATCTGACAGTCCATTGGCTGAGAGCTCACTGAACCCCATGACCCCTCCTCCAGGGGGCATTTACCTGGAAGGTAGGATAAAACAGCTGAGCCCCCTCAGAACTTTGCTTTTTACTCCAGCGCTGACGTAACAACCAGGCCTCTCCAGGTCTTACCAGATGTTCCAGTCACTAAAGGAGGCGACTAACACTTTTGTTTCAGCTTTTTAGCCATTCCCTGCTTAAAGACTTTTGAACCAGACCCCCGGGTCTTGCCAGATGTTCCAGCTGCTAAAGGGAGCGATTCACAAACGTTTGTTTTAACTTTTATTTTACCTTCAGTCAGAATTTATTTTGATAGGACTTTTTGCTGTTTTAACTTGAGAGAGCGAAACAGGAAATTCGCCCGCGGGACGAGCTCAGACATTTTCCACAGGGACTACTTTTTCTTTCCACACGATCTTCAACCGGCTCCAAGCAGCCGCACATCCCTGCAGAAGAAGACGACGTTTCATTCCGTTCAAGGCAGCACGAGGAAATTCGCTCCCTTTTCCGGTCCAGCGGCCGAGCTTCGTGTCACCACGAGAACCACCGGAGCACCGCTCGAGAGACCACGTGATTCACTGAACCCCGGCACATTCGCGCCGACGCGCACGCACACCGCGAGGGTTGTACAGTAAGAGGCTATGTTGTCTGGGCAGATACTAGTTTTAATACTCAGCGTATTTGTCTTTATTTGAGTGTATTTGTTTGTAAGACCTCTGTGTCTTTATTGTTTAGCCGCGACGAGCCGGCTACTTCCGTTTCCGGGTTACGTCGGGGTGTTACAGTGTTTAAGCGCCGCAACGAAGCGTCTCCGGCTGCACTGTGCCCGTCTGAGCAACTTTACAGAGACTTTACCGGTCAAACTTCAGCACACAACGCCGCTTGGGTGCTGACTGGTAAAGTAAATGTTAACTTGTCTCTGACGGTGTTTTTAAGAGCTTCTCTGTTCTCTCCTTGCATGCTTTCTCTCTCCTCTCTCTCTCTCCTCCTAAACGTACCTATACACACGTCCGATCTGTAATTATACATGTCACATAGATAAATCTATATTTAGAGGGCCTGAACGCATCTTGCCGCCATTTTGACGCCAAAGCTAAGCTAGGACAAAGAATCCTTTGTTCTAACTCCTCCTTTGTGTCTCACACGTGGTCCGGCGGCCATAGGAGATTATTCATCTCTAGACCCGTCCTCCATTCTGGCTCTAAATTCCAAAGCGGCTCCGCCATTTTGTTGTAGTCACCACCATTTTGAGAGTTTTTCGGCCTAATAATTCCTTGAATCATTATCGGCCGCCATCTTGGATGTGACCAGACCACGTCACCACGTGACTGCGTCATCGCTACTCCCCCTTTCTCTCTCTCTCTCACACACACACAGACACACACACACACACACACACAGACACATTGACACAGACACACACACACAGACAGATAAACATAAACCATAGGTTTCACATGTGTTTCTGAATTGTGATAAGTGCTGCTGCTGCTGTTATCTTTGAAATATTGGAGTTTGTTAAAATGATGAATCATTAAATAACATTAACTTTATTTCACACACTCACACACACACACACACACACACACACACACACACACACATAGACCACAGGTATTACATGTACATAGACCACAGGTATTACATGTATGGTGTGAGTTGTGATAAGTGCTGCTGCTGTTGTTATCTTTGAAATATTGGAGTTTGTTAAAATGATGAATCATTAAATAACATTAACTTTATTTCCCCTTTTTAATAAATGCTTTTGTAATTAAAGTATCTGTAGTCTGTGATTATCTGTGCATATGTGTGTGAATACAGCTGGATTATGATAGCCTGTGCTCGAACTGAAAACCCTTCATTGTTTATTAAATAATCATTGATATTAACTATTGAGATTATTAATTTAACATTTATCATATGAGACTGATATTCATAGATTGACTTGTTGGTCCCTGGAAACAGGGTGGTGCCCCTCTACGATAAGTAATAATTACAGATTGTATCATTCTTAATTGATAATTTGATTGTTTTTCATTAATTATTTAACTATTCTTAATGGATAACCTTATCATTTCTGATTAATTATTTTACTATTCTTAAGTTATAGTCTTATCATTTTTAATTAATTTTATTAAAATAATTGTATTATTTTAATAATCATATTTCATGATTATGAATAATTAGCCAACATCAACTCTAGTCCTATTGCAAAACAATACCCATCCATTAGCAAGTCAGAGATTATTCCAAAAAGAGAGAGAACTAACGAGAAACTTATGGAATAGTATTTAAAAAGTCTGAGAATTTAGGAATCAAGACGCCATAGATGTAAACATGTCATTCTGGTTTATACCCATGTTAAAAAGATCTCTTCGCTGAATATACCACAATAACACCACAAACATTGTGGGCAGAACAACACGACACATTTGCCCTCTCAGAATCTTCAGCTTCTACCTGTGTTACACGTGTTGTGAGGTTTGCATGTGAGACACGAGGACAGAGACACGGACCTGAAGGAGAAGACGCACAGCTCGTCCATGATGTGAAGTTTCCCCGTCTGGTAGAAGTGGAGGACGTACGGGAACAGGCCGGGATTCCTGTCAAAATAAAACTCCTTCTGCTGCACGTCGTAGTCGTCACACACCTGCGAGAGGAAGGAGCGGAAAGAAGGATTCAAGTTATTTGTTGGATAAATTCAAAATGTAATTATTTAGCGAGAAAGGAGAAAAGATTCAAGGAGATTTATTGTGATTCCAGAACATGAGAGGGAACAGAACTGAGTCCTGAGGCGGCAAAGAAATGAAACACTGGAATATAAAAACTGAGCAGAAGCAGCAAATAAATACAAAGAAATAAAGAAAATAAAACTATAGAATCTGAAACTTAACAAGAATAAAAACAATGCAGATTAAAAAGGTGCAAATGAGGATTGATAAACATGAGTAGAGATATTCAAGTGTTACATGAAAGAGTCTCTGGTGAAGTGAAGAAGAAAAGTGAACATTGAGAAGTTTGAGTGAGTCGATGTTAGAAAACATCTGGAAAAGCTCTGGAACATTCTAACACGTGACGGACGTGAAACTGGAAGAACAAAGATCTCAGGATGAAGAAGAGGAGCCGGACACGTAGAAGACGAAGACGTCCACTTGGAAACACCAGGAGATTCCAGATCTTCTGGTGATGAGGCCGACGCCGTGTGGAGGAGCTGGAAACAACAACACTGATCTTTCCACAGCAGAGTTTAGACATCATGTCCCGCCTCCTGCTGCTCTACAGGCTCCGCCCCTGCTGCTTTACAGGCTCCGCCCCTCACCTGGATGTTCCCACATGTTCCTGTTTGACCGAGTCGCACCCGACAACCTGCTGCTGCTGCTTCACAGACACCAACTACACAACATGTCAGGTGGATATTATCCCGACATGTTGTGTGAAGCCCTGACCCACCTGCAGAATGTCCTCCTCCGAGTCACATGACAGCAGTTTTCCCAGTCTGGTGTCTGGGAACTTCTTCAGCGTGGTGGAGCACAGGCTCCTCTTCAGGCCTCCGACGTTCACGTGGATCAGACCCTCGTCCGAGTCCCGGTGGAGCCAGCGCGGCACGCTCTCCTTCACCATGGTTACCGACTGTGGGGGGGGAAGACACAACTCAGGTGAGTCTGAGAATAAAGGTGACAAGGAGAAAACGAGAGTACACACCTGAAACCACATTCACATGAACTAGATCCTGATTCTTATCTGGATCTGCACCACATTGCACTCATAGATATCCGTCCTCAGTGGTCGTGTGTCTTTCTTTGTTCTTCAGCTGCAGGTGTTTGATTTGTTTTTTGTATTGTGATCATTTTGACTAATCACAGCTTTAAATTGAAGAGGATGGAGGCCGAGGTAGTGAGGAGTCACTGCTCCTCGAGGATGTTGGAGCAAAGCTTTGAGGAACTTGTTCATGTTAGTTAAGTGAAAAAGATAAAGCTCCTGAAACACCTCAGTGATCCACACCTTACCTTAGCCTATCTTGTCTTATCTTGTCTCATCCCGTCTTATCTTATCTTATCTTATCTTGTCTTGTCTCGTCTCAATTTCCAGTCATGATTCGATGAAGCCTCACATTTCTCCAGAGTCTAAACCTCTAGATGTTCTGGATGCTGCAGGTTGAGTTCAGAGAAGTTCATGTTTGTCAGTGTCAGCAGGATTACACACAAACTACTGGACCAATCATCATGAAGCTTGGTAGAAGGAAGTGCTGAGTCAGGGAAAGAATCATTAAAGTTAAGTCACATTGGACTTTTTAATCTCTTTTTATCATTGTAAGTTACACTTTTCAACATTTGAACTGATTTTCTAATTCATGCATGAGTGACCTTCTGGTTTCCTCTTTTTTCCCATCATGCACTGACCCCAGACGAACAGTGAGCCCACGTGGCCCCTCCCCCTGGTCGATGGAGGACCCATGCTGAGGCCTCAGGGAGCCGCCTGCTGCTCACACAGAAATAAAGTTGATCTATAATTCAGCAGGAGGAAGCTCAGCGGCTTGAAATCTCAGCGGTGGAGAGAAGAAGAAAAACACAACTTCGATAACAAAGTCCCTTCGACACCGAACACGATGCGACTTCACTTCACTGCAGACAAAAGAAATCTGTTCACGCTCGGCTCCAGTTTGAGATTTTGACTTCATGTTTTCTTTCAGACGAGAGGAAATAAAATATTCAAATATTTTTATTTGATTAACGTTTGTGTTTGTCGATTAAAATCACAGTGTAAATATTTAAAGGCTCAAAATGAGTTTTTTCTTCATATTCTGAAACTTTAGTAGTTTTATTCGAGTTTTATTCCTGCTTTTATTCTGAAGGTCTTTTTACTGAAGGGTTTGTTAATATAATTCATATAATGTTATTTGTTCATATAATTTACAGCCTGATTTATAAAAAAATTTATTCATAATAACTGTACATTCAGATTTATAATTATTTCAAAGTGATGAAAAAGAAATACTATTTTTTTTTGTATTTACTTTTATTTTATGAGGATTAGGTTAGATAAAAGTCAGTTTTATTTGTTTTGCTGATTGTTGTGTTTGCATGTTGTTGTCCTGTTGACTTATGAAAACCAACAAATATAATGAAAAAAAGAGAAAAATATTTGCTTTCTCTGTGAGCATCGTTAAAAGATCTGGATACATAAAACAACACCGTTATGGTTGTTATAATAATAATAATAATAATGATGATAATAATAATGGTAATAATAAACACACATCCAAAATCGTCTCTCTAAAAACCTTTCACTGATATATCGTCAAAATCATAAAGGAATAGTAAAAAACAATGTTTAAATTGAAATTACTTCTATTTTATTGCCTATTCTTTTAAAATTATTTTATAATCACTATAATTATATTTTACACTCTCACGTGTTCTCTTACCTCCTCACCTCTTTTATTCTGTTCTTCTTTTAACGTGAATATTAGTATTGATAAGTTTACTCACTCGTTCATCAGCATCCTCCTCAGATTCAGATTCACCCCATCACAAGTCCAGAGGTTTATCACTTTCACTGATGAAACCGATGCAGAGAAACACACAGCATCTTCCTCTTCTCCCTCTTCCCCTTCTTCTCCTTCTTCTCCTCCCTCTTCTGCCTCCTCCTCTGCTTCTTCTTCTTCTTCCTCCTGTTCTTCCTCTGAATAAAACTCTCTCAGTCCATCGCTCTGTGTTTGTGTAACATCACTGAGAAAAGAAACAGCTGCAGCTTCCTCCTGACTCTCTCTCTCTCTCTCTCTCTCTCTCTCTCTCTCTCTCTCTCTCTCTCTCTCTTTCTCTGATGGTTGTTTCAGTGACGGATCCTCACGTGTCTCTCTGAGGTTTCTACCTTCTTTACCTGTTAAAAAGGTTTTTAGTAGTTTGTCCTGACTCGTGTTGAGGGTGAAGACCAGAGGACACTGCATGAAAAGAAGCGTTTGTGTCAATCTGTGTCGCAGAGAAGTGTTGGCACATCCTTCGGTTAACGACTTTCACACGTATCTGCAGGCAGCAAAGGAAACGCTCAGGGTTCCTGCAGTTGTCAAGCCTGTGAGCTGTTGAGATTTGACCCCCCCTGCTCCAACTCCTAGAGGACGCTTTCACATGCAAATGACAATGCTCTGAGCTTCACAAATGCAAATCAGTTTCCCTGAGAGCAGATAACACCAATATGTAAGAGGCACCAACAAACTATCTGGCTGAGTAAACCAGGCTTAAAATAAATATTAAACCTGAAATTTTAAATTGTTCTTAAGTAAGTAAGTGTGCTATAATGAATTATATTGTATACCACAAACAAAGGTCAATGCAGTCAAAAGAAATGAAACAATGCACTTTATTTCAAATTTTTATTGTCATCCAATCCTAAATCTCAACAACTGTACAGAGTGGCATGATTACAGTCACTTTTTCAATTGTGCTGGTTAAATGCACAGAGGAAGTGTAAACCACACCTCTACCAGCAAATAAATGATGCTGGGTATGATCATCTGTGTCCTGTAAGCTCCAAACTTCTACTGGCTTTCCATAAAAATATCTGTCCTCCCAAAATACTGGCATCAAATTCACATGTCAATGGCAAACTAAGCTGTTCCATGAATTATAAATGGTACCTTTTCACCACTACTTTCAAAATTGCTATGAAACATTCATTGATTTAATGATTTAATAATAAAAATAGTAATATTTAATCCCCCATGGACTGCACAGTGACAAAACACAGCAGCCGGCTGTTTGGATACAACATACATCTCCACTCAGTTTGATTATTATTTTAAATATAAAGGAGACACAATATAGAGCTTAAATTCCTTCATAATTTGAACTTCAATTGTCTAATTGTTGTTATTAAACTTTCTCAGTATTCCATTAAAACAGTCAACACTTTTATCCAAAGCGACTTACGATAAGTGCATTCAGCTATAAGGTTACGAACACAGAACAGCGTGAATCATGTGTGTAAATGTACTAAACACCACAAAAAATAGACCTGGCCTCAGTCAAATACTTATCCCATATGAATTAACCGCTGCTCACGTCACCCGCTCGCGTCATCAGCTGATGGACTCGTCCAATCAGAGCCTCGTAAACGCCGTGCAGCAGCGTCGAGTGTCCCGCAGACAGGAAGCGGGTCGTGTTTAGCTTGTCCCGTACGAGTGACTCTGTCTTCGGGGTAAATAACTTGCTGAAGTCGACACGACGCTGTTCCCTGGAGGAGAAGATGAGTGCGTGTGGAGGCAGAGCCGCGGGCCCGGTGTGGACGAGTCGAGGCGGAGAAGACGGGCGCACAGTCCCTGAGTTACGGTGAGCTAGAGCCGCCATGCTAACCACTAAGCTAACCCTACATCTGAAAGCATGTCCGCCACTCTTTGGGATAGCGAGAAAGTTGCTTAAATACGAATACAGCATCGAGTGCTGGAGCAGATCTAGTGCATGTGTAAATATGTATGAATTACTTAGATGTAACAGTTTGTTCTCGTTAAGTTTTTTCATCAACGTGACTTTTTTCTGTATGTTTTCACAGCCTCAGCCCCCCCCCCCCCACACACACACACAAACAAAGAGGCGTTAGGCTGAGACGCTGAAAGTCCGGATTTAAAGTGCAGAAAATGAAGCCATTGAATGTAAGTAACTGTTTATGAATTGTTTTGGTGTTTTTTTGCTGTGGATCTTCCAACGGTGATGCAGCGCGGCTATTTCCGTTTATTAATAATAAAGTCATGTTACATGTGTTGTTTTCCAGCTGCCTGTCCATGACGTACAAAGACACACTATGAGCCAGTATGATCCGACCAGACCTTACATCAGCATTGAGGAGTTGTCGGAGAAGAAAGAGGGTAAGGTTATATTCATTAAATAATTTTCCAGTTACATGTAAAGGTGTATGTTGTAATTGAACTGTGCTAATTTTACTGAATGTGTTTACAGCTGATTGAAGCGGGACAGATGACATGGATCCATCCTTCCACAGCCAGGAGTGCACCGACCTGTGTCCCACACTTCATATAAGACTGGAAGCTACACTGATCTCACAGCTACACACCACAGACGTCTACACACTGGAGAAGAGTCCCACAAAGAAGTCATGACCCAGAGGCTGCAGAGAAACATTTCAAGCCTCATCTGAGTTTTTGTACAATATTTTTGCTGTATGTAAATAAAGCTTTCACTCCACATATACCTTGTTCACATTTGTTCCCTGTACAATATGTTCACCTATAACATCAAGCATCACATGAATGTTTAGTTTTAATTAACTGCAGTGCTTTTGGTAAAGGCTTACTTATAAATAATAATAAATATTAATATATACATTTTTATTATAAATATTGTGTGGGAGGGGCTTACCCCACGTGCGGAATGCTGTGACCCCACGTGTGCACTGCAATGACCCATAAGGTGACCAATAGCAACACTTCTACCAACCAATCACGAGTGACATTAGTTTCAAGGGTCTGTGGTTTCCTCCAATGGTGAGTAGAGAGAGGTTCTAGCCAGCGGCTGGACTCCGATTCATATGCTAATTAGATCACACGTCGCGATCGGTCCGCGAGGCTCAGCGAGCCCCCCCGCGGCTCTCTCCTTTGTTCTCCAAATCCCCCTTAAGGTCCGCAAACGCCGATAGACCCACCTTGTCTTCACTGGCGAACGCCGAGGTAACATCATGGAAACAGTTGGTTACAGCAGGGGATTAGGCCTGTCCGTAGAGGTTCACTGTGACAATAATACTGCTTTTCGTCTAGTGGGATGTCTCATCTTGTTAAATCCTGTGAGACAAATTGTGATTTGTGAAAGATAGTTTTACATCTCCTAACTATTGATGTCTGTGAGGGTGGCGCCATCTAGTGGCCGGACTTTAGTTTTACATCTCATTGTGGACACCTGTCTTTCTTCACCTCTTTAATGAAAATGTCTTCCAGCTGCAGAACCACAGACTGTACAGCAGAACCAGCAGAGGTCGCTCCGCAGACCAAGTGTGTGTCTGTTGTGTGTTGTTCACACAGACAGTGTGTGCGCTGCTCGATTCGAGGTTATGGAATAAAGTGAACGTCAGGACTCTTTTACTTTGAAAGGGTTCAGGAAGTGTTGTAAATCCGTTTGTGACACAGATGAACATTGAGGTTCACAGTAGAATAAAGAGAACATGAACTTTTACCTCAGTTTCAATGTTTATCTGATACATTTATTTTTGTGACATGAATTCATCAGATAAACATTGTGGATCAGCTGGTTCTTGTTAATATAATAATGAAGAGAAACTTTCTTTATATTATTTATTAATTGTTGTCAGTAAAAGATATTTCATGATTTACGTTACAAACAGCAGTTGAATTTTAACAAACACACACACACACACACACACACATACACGCATACACACAGTCACACACCGAGTCATGGGATTTCCAGTAACTGCCGAGAGGAAGTGGTCAGACTCGTTCTAACTTCAAGCAGCAGACGGAGGACACGTGAAGTCTGAGGCTGGTGAGTGTTCAGCTACATTTATATTATTTACAGAGGTGGGAAGTACTTAAGATGATTTCTAGATCTAGATCTGTACTTTACTTGAGTATTTCTTTTTCTGACGACTTTTTACTTTTACTCGACACATTTGAACACAGATTTCAGTACTTCCTGCTTCTTATCTTCTCAAACTGACTCGTTACTTGAGCAGCGGAGGTTGGCGCACCTCTCTCTCCCCCTGGCGTGCTCAGGTCCAGCTGCGTGTTTTCAGTTTGGGGGGGGGGGGCCAGCGCGGCATCCGCAGGTTGGTCGGGCTGTTCCGGTAATGATCCCTCCGCAGGTTCACCTGCAGAAACTTTGTGACGAGTTTTATACGGAAGCGTGTTGCATTGACTTGAACCCTTTTTTCCTCTGATAATTATCTCAGAAAAAAAGACCGTTTTTTTTTCTTTATTCAGAAAAAGTTAAGTTTGTGAGTTAAGTTTTACGGAAGCGTATTGGTGCCATGACGTATAGCATCGCCTAAAACGGTCAGACTCTCCTTCTGTATAAATAACAGTGAACTACAAAAGACTAATGTAGCCGAGCGCCTTGTTCTCTGATACTGTCAGGAGGCCTCAGCCGGAAGAGGACATGAGAGATGGTTATTGAATCGGGACATCACACCCGTTTACTTTCCTTCACACTTCAGAACTTCTCTATTGACAGAACCCTCTTACGAAAGAACCCCTTTCAAAACAAAAGTCCCAACCAAAACCCTGCTTATAACAGGAACTACACGTTAACCTTCCATAATGAAGCCACTAGATAAAATAGCTTACACTAACAAACGATATATTTGAATTGTGGACACAAATTTAAACTATCCTTTATCTATCTGTAGCATATCCCCGAAAGATGGTCGAGATTTTCAACTGATGTTTTCTGGTTTATTTGAAACTTATCTAAACAACACCGTGCCTTTTAGGGGGGTCGCTAAAACATAAAACCTGTCCTTTGTGACGCTACAGATTCATAACAGGAAGTCCACGTATATACAGGAACTTCCCTTTCAAAATGAAAGCATGTAAAAAAAAAAAAAAATACTCTGTTTTTCTGAGATAAATATATTTCATGAGTTCAGTTACAAACAACAGTTTTAATTTTAACACACACACACATGTTTGTAGTTCTATGTTAGTGAGGAAACTCATTGGCATAATTCCTTCCCTAAGGGGGGGTCACAAAGTGAGGACCAGTCAAAAGGTCCTACCTCTGTGGGTTGTAGTCTCAAACTGGTCCTCACTAAGGTAGCTGTACAATAATACACACACTAACTAACTCACTCACATTCACTTTTCTACTTGTGGACTTTAGAGAGAAGAAGATTCAGGATGAACTTCTGTCAGTTAATCAACAGTTTGACTCAACGCTGTGATTGGCTGAGTCCAACACATTAAACCTAAAGCTGTCTCAGGTTACCGTGACAACAGGGAAACAGTATAGGAGGGTTGACTCTGTTACATTTGAAGAAACACTGAGTTTACGTACCTGGCTTCATTGTGTGTTTGAGCTCACAGTGTTTTTCCTCTCAGACTGAAGATGAGTGGTTATGAGGAGGAAGAGGACAGAGCAGAGTCTCCAGGGTTCAGCTGTGTGTCTCTGAAGAGTGACTGGTCCATGAATCATCCTATATCCTTCAGTAATGAACCTGGACCCTCACACACAGAGTAAGAGACCTGCTACAAACATGTGAACCTCCAAACTGAATCCTCAGAGAATGAACCAGTGAATGATGTGTTCTGAATAAAAACCTGTTTGTGTTTGCAGAGGTCAGGACCACAGACTGAGAGCAGAGTCTCCAGGGTCCAGCTGTCTGTCCCTGAAGAGTGACTGGTCCATGTATCAGCCTCCATGCTTCAGTAATGAACCTGGACCCTCACACAC
>NC_083639.1:30719828-30739828 GCF_963576545.1 Limanda limanda
TCACTTTTCAGACTTTCTTTCTTATTGTGTCATTATTTATTTAACTTGTCTCAGTTCTGCTCTGCTCACTGTCCCTCAGTCATCTGTCCCTCACCCAGCCTGTCAGTCACGTCCACCTCATCAACTCCATTCACCTGCACTCACCTGCTCCTGATCACTGAGAAAGTGTCAGTAAATAACATGTGGACTGAGGCCGAGCACTCGTCCTCCTCAGGTTTTCAGAATAAGACACATTCTTATTGAAACACGTTGGACAGTTGATAAGTATAGAAACAAACAGGAAGTGACATCAGGAGCCGTCCCTACTTTAAACAGTGTTTAATTACACAAACCTGCTCAGTGACCAACACACAGAGAAGAAGCTGATGAATGAAACAATGGTCCAACATGTCTGATCTGATATTTATCTTCAGGTCACAGACTGGACTGAGGTCAGCAGCATGTTGAGAGTCTGTGTTGACATGATGACGATCCACAACAACAGGAGGACACATTCTAATATTCATATTTCTTTATCCAGGTTGGATCACTGCAGACTGTCAGAGATCAGCTGTTCTTCTCTGGCTTCAGCTCTGAGGTCAAACCCCTCTCATCTGAGAGAACTGGATCTGAGATACAACAACCTGCAGGACTCAGGAGTGAAGAAGCTGTGTGGTTTTCTACAGAGTCCAACCTGTCGACTGGAGACTCTGAGGTCAGTTCACTGACTGACTTTTGTAGATCTCATATCTATAAAACAGCATTTATACACAATTGATCTCATTTAATTCTAATTCAACATAATTCCTTTTCATACATAACTTGAATTCATTCATTAATTAATCTGTGACATTTTAAATATTCAGCTACTTGTTAAAACACTGAGTTTAGTTCTGGATTTCCTAAACTGATCTGCAGGAAAGAGACCGGGTCCAAATAATCTATTTTTACTGAATCAGGACTCATTTTTAGTCCAACATGTCTGTTTTCATATTTATCTTCCACGTTATGAGTCTGTGCTGACATGAATATGTGTCTGTTATTTTCACAAATGAACTCAGTTTAATTCAAAGTTTTATTCTTTATCCAGGTTGAAGAGCTGCAGTCTGTCAGAGATCAGCTGTTCTTCTCTGGCTTCAGCTCTGAGGTCAAACCCCTCTCATCTGAGAGAACTGGATCTGAGCTTCAACAACCTGCAGGACTCAGCAGTGAAGGAGCTGCTTGATCTACAGCAGAGTTCAACCTGTCGACTGGAGACTCTGAGGTCAGTAGATGGTTGGAGTCAGTCCACGCTGCTTTCATCAGTATTTTTCTAAACACAGTCAGTATCACAGATCCAGGGTCTGTGCTACCAAGCAGGATTTGTGGTTATCAGGTTAACTTCAGGTTTATTTTTTTCAGTCCTACGCAGCTCGTCCACTTCTTATTGAGTTAAATCACCATGGTAACTTCTATTGAACGGCTAACCTGCTCCAGGTTAAGTTGGAGATCAACCTGTATCAAAGCTCCGCCCACTGACCACAGTGACTCTCCACTGTTGTGTGGTGCACACTCTCCTTAAAGGGACGAATAAGGGAAGTTTAAATCAACGTCTGGTTGGTTCAGTTGATAATAATAATAATAATTCATTTTATTTGTAAGGCACTCTTCATCCGAGGATCTCAGAGTGCCACAAGTACATAGTTAAAAACAAAGTCCTAAAAAACTCAACTCAAAGTAAAAACACCTTCTTGAATAAAAAGGTTTTTAGGCCAGTCTTAAAAGAGTGTTGTTGTTGTCTGTGTTGCCCTCAGGTGGTCAGGGAGACCGTTCCATAGGCGCTGCTGAGCAAAAGGACCGGTCGCCCATGGTGCGGAGCTTGGTGTTGGGAACCCGAAGGAGCGAGCTACTTGTAGATCTGAGGGTGTGGGTGGAGGTTTGTGGAGTGATGAGTTCTTGTAGGTAGGGAGGTGCATGTCCATTTATGCATTTATGGGTGAGGAGTAGGACTTTGTAGTCAATCCGGGTTGAGACAGGGAGCCAGTGGAGTGAGTGGAGAATTGGTGTTATGTGCTCATATTTACGGACTCTCATCAGGATCCTGGCAGCGCTGTTTTGAATGAATTGCAGTTTTTGGATGTTCTTGCCAGTGATCCCAGTGAAAAGTGAATTGCAGTAGTCCAGTCTAGAGGAGATGAATGCGTGGACGAGCTTCTCTGCATCTGACAGGGTTAAAGTGGGGCGGAGTTTGGAGATGTTTTTGAGATGGTAGAAGGAGGTTTTGCACAGGTTTTTTATATGGTCATTAAAGGTCAGGTGAGAATCAAACCTAACTCCCAGATTAGTGACTGTGGAGGAGAGGGGTATGACCTGACCGTCGAAGGTGAGCTGAGTTATGGAGGATGACTGAACCTGGTGTGGAGTTCCAACAAGGAGGGCTTCAGTTTTGCTACTGTTTAACTTGAGAAAGTTGCTGCTCATCCATGTCTTAATCTCCCCAAGACAGGCGGTGAGACATGAAATGGCTGCAGAGGGGTTTGAGGCAGTTTTGATGTAAAGCTGTGTGTCGTCAGCATAACAGTGGAAGGACATCCTATGTTTGCCGATGACACGACCGAGGGGGAGCATGTAAATAATGAAGAGGATGGGGCCGAGGACCGACCCTTGCGGAACACCACAGGAGACAGGGAGCAGTCTGGACTTGCATCTTCCCAGTGAGACATATTCAGTTCTGCCAGAGAGGTAGGACTGAAACCACTTGAGTGCAGAGTCTGATAGTCCAACAGCGTTGTAGAGGCGCTCTAGGAGGAGATTGTGATCCACTGTGTCAAATGCAGCTGTCAGGTCAAGGAGGATGAGGAGTGAGGGTGATCCTGCATCGGCTGTCATCAGCAGGTCATTTGTAACCTTGAGCAAAGCCGTTTCAGTGCTGTGGGCTGAACGAAATCCTGACTGAAACTTTTCAAACAAGCTGTTATGTTTGAGGTGGTCCTGAAGTTGAGAAGCAACTACCTTCTCTAACACCTTGGACAGGAAGGCAAGGTTGGAGATAGGCCTGTAATTGGCTAGAACCTCCGGGTCCAGGGTGGGTTTCTTGAGAAGGGGACGGATGACAGCAACCTTGAGAGTAGGTGGGACACAGCCAGACCGAAGGGAAAGGTTAACAACCTTGGTGATGAAAGGACTGAGAGTGGGGATATGTGCCTTGAGCAGAGCAGTGGGAATCGGGTCCAGAGTACAGGTACAGGATTTCATTTTTTTGAGGATTGCCTCAACATGGCTCTCCTGAACCTCAGCGAGATGTAGAGGAGACAGCATACTCGTAGTTAAGGAGTTGGTGTCAGAGGGAAGCAGAGATGGAGAGCTGGACAATAGAGAGCGAATGGTGTTGACCTTTGATCTAAAAAAGTCAATGAAGCTGTTGCATTGCTCCTCTGTAGCCTCAGTTGAAGAGGGTGGTTGTGGTTTCAGGAGATGGCTTATGGTGGAAAAAAGCTGTTTGGAGTTGCCAGGGTTTTTATTGATTAACCCGGAATAGAACTGTGAGCGAGCATCTTTAAGGGAGTTGAAGTAGGCCCTTTGATGCTCACGATAGGCCAGTTTATGGACAGTGAGCCCAGAGTGTCTGCAGCGTCGTTCCAGGGCACGTCCAGCTGTTTTTATTTTCCTTAGCTCATGTGTGAACCAGGGAGCGGAGCGTGAGAAATTGACCTCACGTGACTTGACAGGGGCATGGAGATCAAAAACACTTCTCAGGGATGTATTGTAGAGTTCCACTAATTCATCCATTGATGCAGAGGCTGGGCAGGTGATGAGCTGGAGATCCGTGGTCATAGTGGCCGAGTCAATGCTTTTCCAGTTCCGGAAAGACATTTGACGCCTAGGTCTAATAGTAGGCAGCATAAAAGTTAAGGCCATTGAGACCACTTTGTGGTCAGACACACCGAGATCATAGACCTGTAGGTTACTGATGGAAGCAGAGTCAGTGATAACCAGATCCAGAGTGTGCCCCTTGGTGTGAGTAGGAACCTCAACATGCTGCTGCAGCCCAAGACACTCAAGCACACTCAGGAAATCTGCTGCAAACTGACAGGAGGGGTTGTCGACATGGATATTTAAATCACCAACAATGACAATGTTAGTTGACATAGTGCAGAGAGAGGTAAGGAGATCACTTATCTCAGGTAGAAAAGATGGGTTTGGTTTTGGAGGACGGTATATGAGAAGCACTGTCATGGAATATGGAGATTTGCATTTGAAAGCCAGGCATTCCATAGAGGAAAGATCAGGCATTGGCAGAGGAGACAGTTTTAGCTCAGCCCGGTGCATGACGGCTAGTCCACCACCACGACCCGAGCTGCGGGCCTTCTCCATGTATTTATAGCCAGGGGGGCATGCTTCATTTAGCACGGAGTAGTCCCCTGGTCTATGCCAGGTTTCAGTTAGGCACATGAAGTCGAGCCCTTTGTCCAGAATATGGTGGTATATGAGGAGGGATTTGTTTGTGAGGGATTGTGTGTTTAGCAGCTCCATGGTGGTAGGAGATAGAGCTCGGGGGGGAGATCCCTGAAAGCTCCGTAGCACACTGCGATCCACTCCGTGTCTTATGTTGTACCTGTTGTTGGGTAGTCTCGCGATGTTTCCAACGATGACTCCGAGGTTTGCTTTGCTTCCTGTTTCCACGCTGAAGCCGCGGCGCAAGCCTCTATGGATGTAGGAAGGTCTGGTTTTCAAAATCCCACAGTCTTGACAGAGGGCTTTAAACCCTCTATCGGACGGAGCCATGAAGCTGCGCCAGCGCCGTAGCTGCGGGGCGGTGTATGAGATCATCGCCGGCACCGAGGTAAAAAACAGAACACAAAAAAACTCACCCAGAACATCTCAATGTCTCCAGACTCGTCCTGTCCCCAAAACACCAGATGACCTCAATCAGCTTCCTGGAGACATGTCCATGTGTATGTCCTCAGATCTTTGTCACAGCTCTGAGATCAGTGGGACTGAAGCCTCTCCTCATCACCATGGTAACCAGGAGCTCTTAATACAGAGCAGAACCTCTGCTGAGGTCCATCTGTCTCATCTGGTCCCAGTTTGTCAGAAGCAGATGTTCATCAACACACAGTGAAACATGTCTTCACCTGTAACAGCAGTAAATCCACCTCTCAGGTGTCCACTCTGCACTTTGACATGCAGAGGACACACACTGAGCTCTTAGCGTGTTCATTCCAACACGTGAACATGAAGCAGAGAGGAAGCTGCTCCACCTCTGAACAGGACTGAAGTCCCTGCTGCTCTTTCTACTGGATGAGCTGCATCACTGACTCACAGCTGATGAAGTGAGTCTCTGTGACACTGATGTCTTCTTCTCTCAACAGCTGGAAGGGGGCATCTTATTCGTGGGACTGCGAGTGAAGAGGACAGTGTGTGTGGACGGAGGCTGAGCTGTGTCCTGAGGATCCAGAGGCTGAAGCAGCAGCAGCTTGTGTGTAGTCTCCAATCTACACAACCCCTAATCTGCATGTGTTTGTTAGATGAAGCCGGAGCACCTGGAGAAAACACGTGGAGAACATGCAGACTCCACACAGGAAGACCCATCTGAACCGGATTCAAACCAGCAACCTTCCTGCCCCGATTGTGTTTATTCAGATGAAGAATGTGTTTATTGAAATGACACAACACAAGCAGAATATATAAATCCTCTATAAAGAGTCACATACAGTGTGTTTAAGTTTGTCTTTATTATTTTCCACCTTTGTCCCTCAGTATGTCTCCATGTGTGTAGAACCACATTCTGTGTAGATGTTTGTTTATGATCTTAAAGTTCCTGGATTCACGTCACAAATTGATTTAGTTCAACACAAAGTTAAACACATTGAAATCACTTTGAGTTTAAAATCAGAGTTTTGTCTTTGACACAAAAGATCAAAACTCTGGACTTAAAAATGGGACGTTTTCATTTCTGCATCAGGTGCAGAGTGGTGGTGGCTTTTCTACTTTTGACCCACAGGTGGCGCTGCAGTATAACAGCAGCACATCCCAGTCAAAGCCTTTATATTCAGTCTATGAGTCAAACACATGGATCATTTCCTCTGTGACAAACCAGATGTAACGAGAAGAAAAACATCTCAGAGAGAAAAGTTCTGTTTCTACTTGTCTCTGCTTTAATGCTCAATAAACATCCTTCCACCGACTTCACTGGAATCATGACTCAGTGTTTCTTAACTCTTCAAACAAACAGGTGGAAACATCTCGTCCTTGGTGCAGGTAAAAGAACAAAATCACCAGTTTGACATAATGGAAACAAGCAGAAGAAAAGTGAATGAGACATTTACAGTATGAAGAAGAGTCGATGAAGAGCAGAGCATCTTTAAGTCTCTGAGGAAACTGTTTTCAAGGATTTTATACAAACGTCCCTGTGGTGTGTGCACCATAACTACTAATTAACTTTAAACCATTTGTAAACCAGTTTGTAATTTAAGAAATGAAATGCCAGTTTATTCAGATGCATGTATTCCTGTGTGATGAAATCTGGCGATACTATGAGTTCCCGTAGCAGGAGGGAAGGTGAAGGACTACACATAATACTCTGTTCCCAATATAGAGATGGATCAAAGGAGCCAAAGAATGGAAAGACTGGGTTTGTTGTCCCAGAATTAAATCTAAATATAAAGGAAAGAACAGCAGATCACAGTTTATACAGTTGAGATGTTTGCAATAGCAACGGCATCACAGTGGACAGAGCAAAACCAGATGAGTCAGCATTGGTATCATTACAGTCATCCCACAGCAGAGCAGATACACTGGATGAAACACACCAGACACTATTCAGACGACATCACACACAGAAGTCCGGTTCATGTGGATCCCAGCTCACTGAGCATCGAGGGCAATGAAATGGACAAAACAATCTTTAAAACAGGAGCGAGTCACAGAGGAAGCTTTCAGTGAGGCCCAAGCTAAAGCAGGAAGTAGAAGCAACATCATGACTGACTGGAAAAACAATGAGGGAGGAAAAGGATCATCTATATGAAATAAAACAAAAAGTGGGAGGAATGAAAACAATGATTAAAACAGCAGAGAGCAAACAGTCGTATCAAGGTGAAGATGAGGACTCACAGGATTAAACACAACAATCATTTAATATCATCCATCAGTGTGAATGTGGCTCAGGGGAAGAAAGTGTGGAGCATCAGAAATATAAAGAGAAAGAGAAAAGCTACAAAAGCAGCCGAGGAAATGTTAAACCTAAAGAATCTGTTCAGTGTTGAGGAAGAGAAATTTAAAGTTTGAGTTTTTAAAAGAAACTGGATCAATGAGGAGGATTTAAGTTGAAGGGTTTGTTATTTGTCTTCATGTATTTCTGCAGACCAAACACTCCAGCACAGTAGGTGGCGCTCATGCCCTTGAACCTCAGGTGCCACCCTCCATGAAAGCAGAAGAAGATCCCGGAGCAGTGGCCCCGCCCACCTGCAGTAGGTGAAGCTCATCACTCAGCTGATTGGAGGAACTCAGGGGGAGGAGCTACCACACGTCACTACAGCAAACAGCGTTTTAACAGAGACTTTCATTTGAACCAGTTTCACACCTGAAGCCAACTGAACGTGTTTCACACCGACTCACAGATTCCTTCCTGTTCACAGTCATTTCCTCTGAGTGGGTCACGTAGCTCTTCCTGTTAGCGTTAGCATTGATGTGTTGACTCCATTGTTGCAGAGTGTTGTTGCTTTGTCAGCTCATTAACGCAGCTGCTCTAATTCTTCATATCATTATTAATAACCACACTAACGGCTTCATTGTGTGTGTGTTCAGCAGAGAGCTGACTGGAAAAATGATAACAAAATTATACATATACTGTATAATTTAACACATTTTTGACCCCAGATGCTGAGTCTCAAATAGTAATAGACTAGTGCATCTGAACTTCAGGGACAACAAGCAGGAGAAAGAGAAGTTAAACATTTATACTGTAATAGAAATTTTCATACAGGACACAGCAATACAATTATCATTTTGGAGTTTAATTCAATAGCCGTCTGCGGACTTTCCTTCGATACCCATCCGTTAGCAGGTCAGAGATCATTCCAAAAAGAGAGAGAACTAACGAGAAACATATGGAATAGTATTTAAAAAGTCTGAGAATTTAGGAATCAAGACGCCATAGATGTAAACATGTCATTCTGGTTTATACCCATGTTAAAAAGATCTCGTAGCTGAATATACCACAATAACACCACAAACATTGTGGGCAGAACAACACGACACATTTCCCCTCTCAGAATCTTCAGCTTCTACCTGTGTTGTACGTGTTGTGAGGTTTGCATGTGAGACACGAGGACAGAGACACGGACCTGAAGGAGAAGACACACAGCTCGTCCAAGATGTGAAGTTTCCCCGTCTGGTAGAAGTGGAGGACGTACGGGAACAGGCCGGGATTCCTGTCAAAATAAAACTCCTTCTGCTGCACGTCGTAGTCGTCACACACCTGCGAGAGGAAGGAGCGGAAAGAAGGATTCAAGTTATTTGTAGGATAAATTCAAAATGTAATTATTTAGCGAGAAAGGAGAAAAGATTCAAGGAGATTTATTGTGATTCCAGAACATGAGAAGGAACAGAACTGAGTCCTGAGGCGGCAAAGAAATTAAACACTGGAATATAGAAACTGAGCAGAAGCAGCAAAGAAATACAAAGAAATACAGAAAATAAAACTATAGAATCTGAAACTTAACAAGAATAAAAACAATGCAGATTAAAAAGGTGCAAATGAGGATTGATGAATATGAGTAGAGATATTCAAGTGTTACATGAAAGAGTCTCTGGTGAAGTAAAGAAGAAAAGTGAACATTGAGAAGTTTATGACGACAAATGTCAGAGTGAGTCGATGTTAGAAAACATCTGGAAAAGCTCTGGAACATTTTAACACGTGACGGACGTGAAACTGGAAGAACAAAGATCTCAGGATGAAGAAGAGGAGCCGGACACGTAGAAGACGAAGACGTCCACTTGGAAACACGAGGAGATTCCAGATCTTCTGGGTCCGGTATTTCAAAATGATCCGACAGGATTAATTCACCTGGATTGGATTAAATCCTGATCAGATCCTAAAAACGGGTATTTCAAAGCAAATCTGATCCTGAAGATTCAGATTCAGATTTGGCAATCCAATCCTGCCTTTGATCCGGATTAAAAGCTGCTGTTGAGTATTTCAAAACTTAAGTGGGAAATCTGGATCAGTTTGATCCTAAAAATCAGGATCACCCTGATTCCACCTCAGAGGTGGATTTGAGGGAGATTACATGTTAAGATTTGAACAGTTGAAGTGTAACTGCTCCCAAAGTTCTTTGTTTAATACAACTAAGCTTCACTGCTGTTTGATCAATGTTTATTTCCTTTTCACGTTCCTTTTTTTTTCTGCAAACATGCACGCTGTTCACTGCAATGCTTTAACAAATCGGCGTCAGAAGTGCAACACTGAATAAACATTACACTACTGCGTGTAAGTGACATTACAAACTCCAATTAACAAGGAATTATGAAGGAAAAACAATGTGATTTATTAAACAAACAGTGTTAAACTATGCAGTATACATTTCAGTCTTTTAACTGCTTTTCCAGCAACTGAATTCTTAACTTCACTTCTTCTTGTTTAAGAAGTGTTAGTTTGATTTGTTCATTTGTTAGAATTATTTGTTGCTGAGCCCGTTCCGTTTCCACCTTCAGCAGTTCATTGTAGCCATCCCCCTTCTCAGCTTGCCTTTTGCGCTTACATGGTGGTGGTGGTGCCGGTGGATTCCACATCTCCTCCAAGACAGGGCTCTGGCTTGTGCTGGGCTCTTCAAATGCCAGCTCCACAGGGGTGAGGGTGACCAATTCAGCAGACAGGTTCAGAGGCTCCGTGGGGTCGATTGACTCCCCTGTACCAGCTGGCAGTATTCCAAACAAGGCTTGGGAACTCTCACCTCCTATGATGTCCAAAACCGTATCAGTGAACTCCCCACGTTTTATGGACTTGTTCCCTGTTTGGGGGTTTTTCGCCTCAGAATGGTCCTTCGTAGCCTTTTGCTTTAAGTTTTTCCACCTAAGCCGAACCTGCTCAACACTCCGCCGTTGGCCACTACCAGTGGCATTAATTTGCCTTGTTATGTCGGCCCATATTTTATTTTTTACTTTTGAGGACAGAGAACTCTGTCCAGGACCACTAAAACCTCCAAAAAGGGCCTGGTAATTGGCACGAACACCCTCCAAAAGGGCCGTTGTCTCTGCTGTTGTGAAATTACTTCCTTTATTCTTCTCCATGTTGTCTGAGAAAGCCCTATCACTAAGGAAGGCCTTAAATACCATAAAGCTAAATTGAAAGCAGATGAGAAAGAACAGGTCAGAGACTTTAAAACTGGGCTCATTAGGTCAATGACCTTTGCTTCTGCAACATGACATCCATAGTACATGTCCTGCGGCACCGTCAGACACGATACAAGCCTCGTCAGTATGTACAACGAGGTAATTTCATTGAGCAGTACTCAAATGATGAGCTTTATGCACGGTTTAGATTTCGAAGAGAAGATATTTTGTATATATGTGAAATAATTCGCCCACATCTTCAACGTCCTACAAGAAGGAGTCATGCCTTAACTGTGGAGGAGCAGGTGCTTATTGCCCTACGTTTCTTTGCCTGTGGATCCTTCTATGAAGTCATTGCAGATGGCCTGGCTGTGACAAAGTCTACAGTGGGACACGTCATGCATTCAGTGGCAGCAGCCCTGGCTGGTCTAATTCACCAGTATGTGAGATTTCCAGATACTGAGGAAGAAATAACACAAACCAAGAGAAAATTCTTCTCAATTGCCAGGATGCCTAACACTATTGGTGCCATTGACTGCACCCACATACACATTCAGGCACCCCATGAAAGAGAATGGGAATTTGTCAACAGAAAGGGACGGCATAGTATCAACGTGCAGCTCATAGGGAATGCTGACCTTAAAATAACCAACTGTGTTGTGAGATGGCCTGGTTCTGTACATGATGCACGGATTCTAAGAGAAAGTCATCTCTACAGAAGACTGCAACAAACTGCGCCGGATGGTATCCTCCTGGGTGACATTGGCTACCCACTTCTACGGTGGCTTATGACCCCCTTTGCTACTGTCACATGTGACCCACAGCAGAGGTATAACAATGCACACAGCGCAACAAGGGGAACAATTGAGCGTATCAATGGTGTTTTAAAATGCAGATTTGCCTGCCTGAACTATCTTTGTGTGGAGCCGAAGCAGGCCTGCAATATAATATCTGCCTGCATTGTTCTTCATAACATTGCCCAATTGAGAAGAGTTCCTCTGAATGAAGACATCCTGGACAGACCACCACTTGAGGCAGAAGTACCACAGCTGCAGCCACCACCACCACCACCACCACATCAAGCAGATGAACCAGCAGGAAGAGCAGTTCGAAATGCCATTGTTAATTTGTATTTCTCTTGATCCTCATTGATAAGGTCTGGTGCTTTTGTTTAACAAAACTTCGATTTGTATGTTTAAGTTTGAATATGAATGCCTTATTTAAGTAACAGTTTTTTTTGTTAAGTTACCCACTGATAAAGGCCTCCACTGAAACTCTGTCAAATGTTTTTATTCACATGCATTCAGCACACACACTTAATTTTCATAGCCAAAGCTCAAAAAGTAATGCCATTTGGAGCAAGTCTGTGCAAGTCTCTTCCCACAGACATCTGTAAAGAAAATCTAATATTAAGGTTTTAGGGCTGTCCCCTTTGTTAACAACTGTTTCCTAAAAAGATATGTACAACACATTTTAAAATCTACACACAATGCCTTGCGAGTGAATGCATTCAAATGGACTGTGGACCGCAACATACAGACGCTAGCCTATTTACTAGCTTGTTAGCTCCATAACACAGGAGTCAATGGAGCAGCGTTAGCTCGCATTAGCGCGAACTCTGCTTAATTCGAGATCGCCGAGCTCTTCTTTCAACTTTGTGCTGATTTACATAATTGGTTAACTCAATATAATGATTGCCTTTCATCTAGTCTGAGGACGCATCAACACTGGCTAAGATTATACTTTAATTCAGAGACAATAGTTGAGCTAGCTTCTCCTTTTTCTGTAAAATGTTGGCTCCATTTCCTGTTTCCTGTCTGTGATCCAGGGGGCGGGACGGATTTGGACATCCCAATCTGCCGGTATCAGGATCACTCTGATCCAATCCAGCAAAGTTTTGAAATACCGGGATAGATCAGGTTGATCCGTGGCTGAGGACAGGGGGATTTGGTTATCCGGATCATTCTGATCTGGATTACAAGTTTTGAAATACCGGCCCCTGATTCTTATTTGGATCTGCACCACATTGCACTCATAGATATTCGTCCTCAGTGGTCGTGTGTCTTTCTTTGTTCTTCAGCTGCTAGTATTTGATTGTTTTTTGTATTGTGATCATTTTGACTAATCGCAGCTTTAAATTCTTTTTAAATCGAGGCCTGGACGTGACTCAGATCTTTTCTTTCAGTCACATGTGCTTCTTAACTTCATCTGAATGCAGCAGACAGTCACACACTGATTTGATGAACCACACAGTGGAAACAAAAGCTCAATGTTCACTGGACCTGAGCCCAGAAGACTTTGACTGGAAATTAAATCCTGAGACTGAATGTGAGTGAGTCCACGTCTGAGCTGAGTGAAACAACAGAAGTGATCTGGTTCCTTCTTTTCTCCTTCATGTTATTCTCTCCGTCTCCTGGTGTGAACATCAGATCTGTGCAGAGCTGCTCCGACAGGACGGAGGAGCTCCACCCTGAGAGTGAGATGTAATGATGTCACAGTCTGTGAGTGTGTGCTGCAGGAAAGGGCCTCGTCTCAGACAGGTGTTCAACCTCATGTGGACTTGATGGTGTTTTTAACAGAGCAGCCGGACTTCACCTCTTCTCTTCTTCTGCTGCTGTTTAATCCAGTTTCTCCTTCTCTCTCCGTTAGAGGATGGAGGCCGAGGTAGTGAGGAGTCACTGCTCCTCCAGGATGTTGGAGCGAAGCTTTGAGGAACTTCTACATGTTAGTTAAGTGAAAAAGATAAAGCTCCTGAAACACCTCAGTGATCCACACCTTATCTTATCTTATCTTATCTTATCCAGTCTTATCTTATCTTATCTCATCTTGTCTCATCTTATCTTATATCGTCTCATCTCGTCTCAATTCCCAGTCATGATTCGATGAAGCCTCACATTTCTCCAGAGTCTGAACCTGTAGATGTTCTGGATGCTGCAGGTTGAGTTCAGAGAAGTTCATGTTTGTCAGTGTCAGCAGGATTACACACAAACTACTGGACCAATCATCATGAAGCTTGGTAGAAGGAAGTGCTGAGTCAGGGAAAGAATCATTAAAGTTAAGTCACAATGGACTTTTTAATCTCTTTTTATCATTGTGAGTTACATTTGTCAACATTTTCACAGATTTTCTAATTCATGCATGAGTGACCTTCTGGTTTCCTCTTTTTTCCCATCATGCACTGACCCCAGACGAACAGTGAGCCCACGTGGCCCCTCCCCCTGGTCGATGGAGGACCCATGCTGAGGCCTCAGGGAGCCGCCTGCTGCTCACACAGAAATAAAGTTGATCTATAATTCAGCAGGAGGAAGCTCAGCGGCTTGAAATCTCAGCGGTGGAGAGAAGAAGAAAAACACACCTTCGATAACAAAGTCCCTTCGACACCGAACACGATGCGACTTCACTTCACTGCAGACAAAAGAAATCTGTTCACGCTCGGCTCCAGTTTGAGATTTTGACTTCATGTTTTCTTTCAGACGAGAGGAAATAAAATATTCAAAGTGCACATTGAGATTTTTATTTGATTAAAGTTTGTGTTTGTGGATTAAAATCACAGTGTAAATATATAAAGGCTCAACATGAGTTTTTTCTTCATATTCTGAAACTTTAGTAGTTTTATTCGAGTTTTATTCCTGCTTTTATTCTGAAAGTCTTTTTACTGAAGGGTTTGTTAATATAATTCATATAATGTTATTTGTTCATATAATTTACAGCCTGATTTATAAAACATTTTATTCATAATAACTGTACATTCAGATTTATAATTATTTCAAAGTGATGAAAAAGAGATACTAGTTTTATTTTGTATTATTTAGTTTTATTTTATGATTAGGTTTGATAAGTCAGTTTTATTTGTTTTGCTGATTGTTGTGTTTGCATGTTGTTGTCCTGTTGACTTATGAAAACCAACAAATATAATGAAAAAAATATATAAACTATTATCTTTCTCTGTGATTATCGTTAAAAGCTCTGGATGAATAAAACACCACCGTTATGGTTGTTAATAATACAAATAAAAATAATGATGATAATAATAATGGTAATAATAACAACACATCCAAAATCGTCTCTCTGAAAACCTTGGATTCTGATATATCGTCAAAGTCATAGAGGAATTGTAAAAAACAATTGTTTAAATTGAAATTACTTCAGATTAACAAACATTTAATGACACAATACCTCATTTTCATTTATAAACAATCTAATATTTATTGACTTAATCTTAGCATTTATTATTTTATTGCCTATTATTTTAAAATTGTTTTATAATCACTATAATTATATTTTACACTCTCACGTTTTCTCTTATCTCTTCACCTCTTTTATTCTGTTCTTCTTTTAATGTGAATATTAGTATTGATAAGTCTACTCACTCGTTCATCAGCATCCTCCTGAGATTCAGATTCACCCCATCACAAGTCCAGAGGTTTATCACTTTCACTGAGGAAACCGATGCAGAAAAACACAAAGCATCTTCTTCCCGTTCTTCTTCTCCTTCTTCCTCTTCTTCCACTTTTTCTTCTCCCTCTTCTGCCTTATTCCTCCTTTTCTTCTTCCTCTGAATAAAACTCTCTCAGTCCATCGCTCTGTGTTTGTGTAACATCACTGAGAAAAGAAACAGCTGCAGCTTCCTCTCTCTCTCTCTCTCTCTCTCTCTCTCTCTCTCTCTCTCTCTCTCTCTCTCTCTCTCTCTCTCTCTCTCTCTCTCTCCCTCTCTCTCTTCAACAGACGTGTTAGCGCCCCCCAGCGGTTGATTCAAATCTAGTAATTTTTATTTAAAGCTGCTCACACACACACAGTAATAATAAGTTTGAAACGACCTCGAGCTTCTTCAGTTTATTAATATTCTTTGTCTCAGCTGAGATTTAAATATTAAATTAAATCCCAGGTGTCATCAACTCATCGTTTTTTTAAATGACTCATGTTTCTCTCAACCCACAGAGACACGTTCACGTTTCCTCTCAACAACAACTCAACACGTAAATAAAGAAAGTGACGTTTATTACATGAAGCAAAAGATGATGTGTTTATTTATTTATTAATTTATTTTGTCCAGATTTAATTTTCTGTTTCAATTTGGATAGGAAAAACAGTAAAGTAACACAAATGAGGTGAAAAGATGAAGAGCTGCTCGGTCTCATAAAAGAAGAAAACACTAAACAACAGCAGTTTTTATGTCTTAAATATTTGAAGAAAGATCTAAACTCACTTAACCATTAATCTTACATCTGTAAGATCTGTTCTTCATTGTATTTGTAAAATTCAATTTTTATAAATCAAAAAATATCTTTGTGAACCAATTTAAAAGAACAACTCTTGATTTGAAAAACTAAAATAATTTACATCTGCCACTCATTTCACATTTCACAGCCATGTCTGTGAGGAGGGTGCCACCTAGTGGCCAGACTTTGGTTTTACATATCAGTGTCGATCTTCACTTCTTTAATGAAAATGTCTTCAAGCTGCAGAACCAGCAGATCAAAGTCATTTATCTTTTGTTTTAACATGATGTTGTTACAGTTAAAGTGACGCGTCGGCCATCTTTATTTAAAGACTTTGATCTTAAGTCTCCTCGAGGATCAAAGTTACTTCTACATGTTTGAAGTGGAGTGAGAGAACAGTTCTTCAGTTTCTTTTCATCTGCACTACTTCACCACTAGATGTCACTAAATCTGACACATTAGTCCTTTAAAAAAAACAAATGTGTCTTTTAACCCTTTATAGAAACATGAGGTTTTGACATCATCAGAGCAAGTACGACATTTTAAAACCATCTTTAAGGTTGTTCACCGTAGAACCTGTTTGGATCTTCTCCGAGGTTCCACCACCTTGTTTTCTCCAGTGTTGCAGAACCTGCAGCAGAAGAGTCGTCTGATGAGGCCGTTGAACTTCTTGTCTCTGACGCCGTAGATGAGCGGACTGAGCAGACGTGGCAGCACATTGGTGAACAGGAAGGTGACGAAGAGGATGGTGGTGCGGTCGTTGGGACGCGTGGTCAGTGGAGGGATGTTGATGAAGGGCGAGAGGAACGACAGCATGCAGATGAACAGCTGGACTTCGTGCAGCAGGATGGTGTTGAGGGCGTTTCTGGCCGAAGCCCGGTCAGATCCGGAAACTGTCAGGGGGGCGCAGAGGACTTTGAGGAAGGTGATGATCAACGTCAGGAAGACGTTCATTAATTTCTCCTCGTGTGTGATGGAGTTTGTAAAATGTTGTGCAGGAGATTTCCACAATAAAGTTGAACTCAAGTATCAACCCAACGTGACGTCACAGGCTGGTTGGTGAGCTGCTGCTCTGAAGCCTCACTTTGACTTTTTTCACAGCGCCATCTTGGTTTTTTGAAACCAGAAGTAACCATATTTGGAGGAGCAAGGGGTGGAGCCTGACTGAGAGCTCGATGGCACGCACCCTGAACCCATTGGACGGTGCTGGATGTCAATCATAATGTGGTGTCTCACCTGGTGTTAACATCTGTCTGCTGATCACACAGCACATGAAGTGACTGAGTGTTTGTTTGATTCCAGAGTTTCTGAGGCTCATTTAAACATCATGATGAATCAAATTGCACGTCTCAGTCCCAGGAGACGCTCACAGTCAGGACTCAGTGTGAAAGTGAAGATCTGGATTCATGATCCCACACCGTCCATTAGTAACTAAATACATGATCTTAAGTTTGTAATCGACATCATATCCATCACAATAAAACAGTTGGACTTTGAACAGGTTGTTTTTCAAGTGTGAACTTTTTATAAGAGTGAACTGGTTCAACAGGGAGGAGGAGGAGCCTGAGAACAGAGAGGAGGAGGAGCCTGAGAACAGGGAGCGGTCAGACTCCATTTTCACCTGGACGAGCAGAAGGAAGGAAAGTGAGCAGGTGAGTGTGAACACAACTTTCTGAAAGTTTTCCTGTCTCACTCTCACACCTGCTGTTAACATCCGTCTGCTGATCACATGACTCTAAGTTTGTCAGTTCACACCTGGTGACAGAGGTCATGTGATCGGATCCCAGAGACAGATGTGAACAGCAGGTCTGGATCAAAGAGCCTTCAAAGGACTAATTAACAGAGTTAACTCAGTTTTTCACTTTTTATCTTCATCTGTTCATCAAGTGTTTAATAACAGAACGTGTTTTCAAGATCATACGTTACAGTCACCTGAGTGTATGTGTGAGTGTAAGTGCGTAGGTGTGTGTGTGTGTGTGTTTATGTGTGTGTGTGTGTGTGTGTGTTTATGTGTGTGTGTGTGTGTGTGTGTGTGTGTGTGTGTGTGTGTGTGTGTGTGTGTGTGTGTGTGTGTGTGTGTGTGTGTGTGTGTGTGTGTGTGTGTGTGTGCGTGCGTGCGTGCGTGCGTGCGTGCGTGCGCGCGCGTGCGCGCGCGTGCGTGCGCGTGCGTGTGTGTGTGTTTGAGTGTGTGTGTGTGTCCTTGCTTGGTATTTTTGGGTGTGTTTTTTGAACAGACTGGTTTGTCCTGATTCCTTTGAGCTCACTGTGTTTTTCCTCTCAGACTGAAGATGAGTGGTTATGAGGAGGAAGAGGACAGAGCAGAGTCTCCAGGGTTCAGCTGTGTGTCTCTGAAGAGTGACTGGTCCATGGAACAGCCTCTACTCTTCAGTAAAGAACCTGGACCCTCACACACAGAGTAAGAGACCTGCTACAAACACGTGAAGCTCCAAACTGAATCCTCAGAGAATGAACCAGTGAATGATGTGTTCTGAATGAAAACATGTTTGTGTTTGCAGAGGTCAGGACCACAGACTGAGAGCAGAGTCTCCAGGGTCCAGCTGTCTGTCTCTGAAGAGTGACCAGTCCAAAGGAAATCCTCCAGTCTTCAGTAATGAACCTGGACCCTCACACACAGAGTAAGAGATTGTTTCTACTTTGACCTGCTCTGAAGAGGATCTAGTTTCCTCTAGTGTGGCCCCTGCATTAGGACACAGCTTCATTGAAGTTGGTGACTAATCTCTCAGAATCACTCAAAGAGCTCAGACCTCCACCAAGAACCAACACGCTCCTTATGAAACCACTTTGAAATCCACTAGAGACTCATTTTGATTTGGATCTGCACCAAATTCCACACACTGGTAAAGATCAGTCCTCTGAACATGTCTGTGAAAGAGGACCCACCCCCCCCTCCCGATCTGGTTCACAGACCACAACCTTCCACCAAGTTTACTGGTAATCTGTTGTTTTTTATAATCCCACTAACAAACAAACCAACACACAAACATACTGGGTGAAAATAAAACCTCCTTGACAGAAGTAATGACAACCTGTGACTGTGACATGTGAGTTATCAGGAAATGTCTTCACAGGGAGAGGAAGAGGAGTCATGTTTCTGAGGAGGAGCAGTCGTCCTGCTGTGCTTCGTGTCAGGACGTCCTGAAGGATCCAGTCTCCACCAGCTGTGGACACTGGTTCTGCAGACAGTGCATCACCTCATACTGGGACCAGTCTGGTTCTTCAGGAGACTCCTCATGTCCCCAGTGTGAAAAAAGATCCAGAGCAGGAGCTGGAGCTCAGACAGCCGGTCAGAGCAGCACTGTACATGTGTCTGCTGATGTCTTCACTTCTGACAACAGCACATGTGGTTTTATTTTGTTCCTTCATACAGCATCAACATTTAAAATCATTAGAAAAGCACAAAGTTAAAAAGCTTTTATTTTCTGTAGTTTTTCTGTATCTGATGAAAACAATCAGCAGATTCTCTGTCTCTGACATTGTTTTTTGTCTTTCAGCAGATCCTGGTCTGCAGGAGGTTTTAGATGAACATCAGCTCAGTCTGAGGAGGAGATGTGAACATGTGACTGAAGGAGCTGATGAAACAGGAAGTAGGACCCTCCTCAACAGGATCTACACTGAGCTCTACATCACAGAGGGACAGAGTGAAGAGGTTAATACTCAACATGAGGTGAGGCAGCTTGAGACGGCTTCCAAGATGAAGATCCTCCACGACACTCCCATCAGGTGCCACAACATCTTTAAAGCCTCCACTGACCAGCAGAGCAGCATCAGAGTCGTCCTGACCAACGGCGTCGCTGGCGTTGGAAAAACCTTCTCGGTGCAGAAGTTCACTCTGGACTGGGCAGAGGGTTTAGAGAACCAGGATGTGGGTCTGCTGACTGTGCTTTCGTTCAGGGAGCTAAACCTGGTGAAGGACCAGCAGCACAGTCTCCTCACGCTGCTCCGTGTTTTCCATCCAGCGTTACAGAAGCTCACGGCAGAGATACTCGCTGTCTGTAAACCTTTGTTCATCTTTGACGGCCTGGATGAAAGCAGACCTTCTCTGGACTTCAACCACAGGGAGCTTGTGTCTGATGTCACACAGAGGTCATCAGTCAACGTGCTGCTGACAAACCTCATCCGGGGGAATCTGCTTCCCTCGGCTCTCGTCTGGATAACCTCCAGACCTGCGGCGGCCAATCAGATCCCTCCTGCATGTGTTGACAGGGTCACAGAAGTACGAGGCTTCACTGACGCCCAGAAGGAGGAGTACTTCAGGAGGAGATTCAGTGATGAAGAGCTGTGCAGCAGAATCATCTCACACATCAAGACGTCCAGGAGCCTCCACATCATGTGTCAAATCCCAGTCTTCTGCTGGATCAGTGCTACAGTTCTGGAGCACATGTTGACCACAGACCAGAGAGGAGAGCTGCCCAAGACCCTGACTGACCTGTACTCACACTTCCTGCTGGTTCAGACAAAGAGGAAGAACAA